>NC_072738.1:26456661-26664671 GCF_026930045.1 Uloborus diversus
CTCTTTTCCATCTACAAAATAATTTACCATGAGAATTATTTTTAAAATAACTTCAATTTAAATCAAAACAAGGTCGTAAAATATGCATTTTTTGCCCAAGATGGTGCCACCTATTTTTATTTCAAAGCATAGTTGCTCAAAGGCAGCTTTTATTTGTTTTGCAAGGAATGAAATTGATTGGAAATAATAATGCTGTTTTTGCCAGTAACATTCAATTAAAGATATCATTTGCAAATGCTTATTCGTATTTAGCAGATTACAAACAAGAAACACAGTGCGAAAGACGACTAGCAACATTACAATGGCGTCTTTGAAGCTTCGGTTGACACTCGAATAAGCCAATGAGAAGGCCTGAAATTTTCCTATGACCGAACAGGAGTAAAGGTAGCTTATATGCGTCCGGGGTGCATATAAGCTACCTTTACTCCTGTTCGGGCATAGGAAAATTTCAGGCCCTCTCATTGGCGTATTCGAGTGTCAATCAAAGCTTCAAAGCTGTGACGCTACTGCAATGTTACTAGTCATCTTTCGCAGTGTGTTTCTTGTTTGTAATCTGGAAAAATACGAGCTAACTCATACTCAATAGAAATTAGCTAAAAATCAACTGGCACAAGGGAAATTTATATTAGAAATTATTATGTATTAAATTATTCCCTAGAAGAATTTATTATTAACTTAAATGGTAATCATTTCTTTAAAAAGAGCTGTTTAAATTGCATTAAATATCACTAAGAACATGAAAAATTGCAGAATTTGCTTTTCAATCGACAACAAAATTTACCATGAGAATTATTTTAAGAATAGCTTCAATTTAAATTAAAATGCTGTCGTAAAACATGCATTTTTTTTGCTTAAAGATGGCTCCACCTATTTTTATTTCGAAGCATAGTTTCTCAAAGGCAGCTTTCATTTGTTTTGCAAGGATGAAATTGATTGAAAATAAGAATGTTGTTTTTGTCAGCAACATTCAATAAATGATCTCATTTGTAAATGCTTATTCGTATTTTTCCAGATTACAAACAAGAAACACACTGCAAAAGATGACTAGTAACATTGCAGTGGCGTCACAGTTTTGAAGCTTTGATTGACACTCGAATACGCCAATGAGAGGGCCTGAAATTTTCCAATGCCCGAACAGGAGTAAAGGTAGCTTATATGCATCCGGAGCGAGGGTGTCTTGACCCACCGCCTCAAGTGGGAGAAGCAATGGCTTAGACCACTCGGCCACTGAGACCTCAATTAATAGACTTAGTAAACAAAAAATTCAGGCAACGAAAACAACCTGCGTTTGTCGCACGTAGGTAGCACGCGATACTCAGCGTGCGCCGATCCCAAACTGACAAAATGGCAAATGGTTTTTGAAATGGTACTTTTGATTACTGTCATGTGTTTAGTGACACTCCCAAGGTTAAAACAAATCGATTGAAGTAAGAATTACCAAAATTAGCCAAGTCGTTTAGCCTGTAGGACGCCACATAGGAACAGACATACATACATAGACTGATAAACACATTACCCTCCTTTGCATCGCGCACGCGTAGTCAGGTAAAAAGAACTTGTTGTCTGCATCCTGGTTTTAATTAGTCAATTCTTACTAATTTTGGGTCGAGAGAAACCAATATGATAGTGGATTTCTTTTATTAGCTTTTGTTTTCAAGATACATAAAAGCCCACTGGAGAAAGATGCACAGCAACCACACAGTGATTTTAAGGTAATTTTAAAAAGGAAAATAAAATCCTGTGCAATAAATGTTAATGCTTTTTGTACGTCAAAGAAGGAAAATCTCTTGCAGTAGTTCAGCAGCATTTGGTGAGCATTAACTCAGACTAATGGCTCTGATATCTGCGTTCCATTGTAAAGATATCTTGGCGAAACCTTTCCTCATGCTCACTGCTTATAACTTTAGATTTTTAATAAAATATTCTAGAAGAAGTGAACAAAAAAAAAAGTTTCAGAGACATTTATCAGGGTGGCGACAGGAACTGGAAAAAAAAAGTTCCTTGACTTTTCCTTCATTAAGTTCACCAAATTTCCCTGATTTACGTTATCAATGATAATGGTTTCCTTTCTTTGCCCTACCTGAAAAGCATTGCATATTAAATAAAATGTAGTGTTTAGAACGGTATAAGCTGTTAATTAAAAATATATTTTGAAAAGATACTCCTTTTTTTGGTAAAAATAGTGTATTAAATTATCGACAGAGAAATATTGTAGGAAATCTAAAAGAAATACTTTACTTCCAGGAACCAGTTAACATAAGAATCCTAAGAAATTATTAAAACCGCTTTTAAAGAAATACCTAATCATGATAAAACTAAAACATTTAAATGGAAATAATCTTAACCCGAATTTTCAAGCAGTATAATTGTTGCTGCAAGAATAACAAGTGATAGTTAAGGTATAGAAGTAATGTAGTTTTACTTACTTAAATAATACTGCCGTGTGCAGGTAAACGGCAGTATCTGCAGAAATTAGTTTTCGAGAAATTTGAAGAAATGTGTGGTGTATTCAATACTAACAGGAAAATGTTGGAATTAGTGGTTTTTTTCGCGCCTCTTTTTCAGCGGAAACCAAATAAGGGAGTACGTACAATGAAGATAACGCACAATAGATGACAAAAATGCAAAAAAAAAAAAAAAAAAAAAAAATGAAAAACGTGCAGTTACTGCCCTTTACTTGCACACGGCAGAATTGACATATTTATGTAAAACAAATTGAAAACTTTCAACAACCAGTCATATTGAGCTATTCTTTAATCAAGAACTTAGGTTTTAATGAATGAATACAGCATTTTCAGTATTAAAAAATAACAAAAATATTTACTTATGTATACAACTCAATTTCAAATTCTTTCATTAGTTGTCGAAAAAAAAAAAAACCTTAGATTACTTTTTAGTAACAAACAACATTAAATTTCAAAATGTATATGGTTTTAAAATAAAAGTTTTAAAGTCTGAAAAAAAAAAAAAAAAAAAAACCCTTTGTGTAATCTGAAGTGACAGCAAATTATACCATGGCAAAAAAAAAAAAAAAAAAGGTTTTTAGTCAAAATTTAATTTTAGCAATTAAATTAAAAACACCAAGGGATAACTTTTAAGCTTTTTTCAGCATTAATTTAAAAAAACAAAGATTTTTTCTTGAAGTCGTGATAACAGTATTCTAATTACTTCAAGACAATGAGTAAAGGCGATGGAGCAAAGTCATTAATGACGGCTTCCCCTCTGCCTGTAGGGTTGTTTATTTTACGTAGCTTGGAATGCTTGGAAGGAAAATTCAAGCAAGGTAAAATAAACAACTTTACAGACACAGAAGCAATCTTAGGAAGCTCATCCTAAGATTAAATATTTTGACCTTGTGGAAAAAAGATGCACAAATATGTGGCACTGTATAATCGCACCTCATTAATTTTACTTTATTAAAACAAATAATTGGCGAAAAATTCATAGGGAATCAAAGTACTTCATTTTGCAAGGAAAATAATTTTTTTTTCTTCGTTTCAATATTCCCTGAAATTTTGATATTTTTTCAAAATTCCCTGATATTTCCTTCATTTTTCCCCCGAGTGAAAAAGTTCCCTGATATTTCCTTGATTTTTTCCCTGAGTGAAAAAGTTCCACGACTTTTCCCTGATCTGTCACCACCCTGTATATCATTCATCAATGTGTCACAGAACTGCCGCACAGTAGGGCGTAAACACCAAAACGCGCTTTAAAAGGTTTTAAAACCTCTCTCGCTTGTTTGTTTACGCAGTCATGTTATTATGGAGTTTTTTCGATTTCTTTGGGCTCAGGGTCCAAAATTTGCAGGTTTTCGCAGCTAATTCCTTTCAGGGTCATTCTACAGACCATTTAGGACTACTAATTAATATTAATTTCTAAGAGCATATTTTTTTGTAGAGTGTTTTGAAAAATATAACTTTGAATTCCCAAGTTTTCGGTGCTGATCAAAACCGATTTTCGGTTTGAGAATTTGATTACTCTTTTTTTTTTTATGTCTTATTACTATCTCTGGACACGAGAGAAATTAAATACAACCGCTTTTAATAAATATATATATATATATATATATATATATATATATATATATATATATATATATATATATATATATATACATATAGACTGGTTAAAAGCAATTTTTGTAACTTCCCGAATTATTCATGGTTCTTCAACTTTCTATAGGCTTCCTTCTGCTTTGTAGTGGACGAAGAGCTCTAAAATTCCAGTTCTGATTGCCTAAGAGGTAAGTCTGTGCAAATTTATTAATCCTTAATTGATTTCATATAGAAAACCCCCCCCCCCCATTTATAAGCGCTTTTTAGTCCCATTGTGTGCCGTAGATTGTTTGACCAACTGTTATTGGTTCTCGTCTTCCCTGCTACTAAAGAAATACTTAAAATATACCCTTAAAGGTTTTCTGGGTGTTTTTTTCTCCCTCTCAAATTGTTTTTCAAAATCGATGATTTTTCATTATTGCGTGCATTTGGAGGGCCGGCAAAAATTCTCTCATTAATCTTAGCTTCAATATATCTTCAAAATTTTCCTCTAAAATGTTTAAAAATAGTCTTTTACACACCTTCCACGAAGTTCTTCATTATTCCCATCAAAATAAGCATGGGTGCAAGCAGGGGCGGACTGGCCCTAAACTTTTAATGTGGAAAAAAAATTCATGCCGGCCCCATCCAAAAACGTTTGGCTGTAGTTTTCCAAACCTAAAAAGTTTCTAGTGTGTTTTTTCAAAAAAAAAAAAAAAGAGGTTCCTCCCCCAGCAGCCCTCACCTTTCTCCCCCCGCTGAAATACCTAGATTTTTTTTTCCAGAAATCCTTATTTAACTTTTCATTTCAAGCAAACTAGTGGGCAGATTGATTTAAACTAAGCATACAGCAAACGCCCATAATATACAGATGATATTTCAAGGATCTAACTTTTTCAAAAATATTTTCAAGCTTAAAATGCTCTACGCAATAAAAAAAACCACTGAAAACTGTGTGGCTTCTTTGAAAATCCGCATTTAAGAGTATTTCGTTTATGTAAGAGTGAATAAAAATCTTATTTAAAACAAAACGTAATACATTTGAGGCAGTGAGAAGTAAAGGGGTGTAAGCAGACATTTTCAAGTTTTGAGTAAAATTCGTATAAAGATTACATCCTAGGTAGGCTTTCATTAATTTTTTTTCTAAATCATGCTGTACAGCGGCACCTACCAGGGCTGCTGGTACTATCTCTTGCCCCAAGACGGAGGAGAGGTCCACCTACCATTTGTACTGGTTATCTTCAAATTTTCCTCTTGCATCCCTTGCTTCGCACTACCTCATATGGCCATGAGCGGTACTATTTACCCTTCAGAAAAAACTCTTTTTTAAAAAAAAAAAGTCTTTTCTTAAAATTGTATTGTACGTATTCAAACTAATGAAAATTTTCATGTAAAGCAAACGTAATATATCCGTTCAGAATGAATACATCACAGATCATGAGACAGTGAGAACTGATCGGAAATTTCGGATAAGCCCGAATTAATATACAAAAAAAAAAAAAAAAAAAAAAAGAATTTCGCCCGAAAAAGTCGCCATTTGTCTCAGTGAGAAAACTGATTTTCAAAGGTATCACTCAAGATGTTATCGAGTGAGTGAAATTTATTTGTCAGGTTCTAAGAACTAAAGTGAAAATCATGGGATATACACTTGGGGTGGGGGGATTGCGGTCTCCTCCCAAGGCCCTTGGTTTTAACGTAGATTTATATTGCCAATAATTTTAATACGGTAGTTTATATGCATGTAAAGATGGTTATGACCAAACTCCCCTCCCCTCTCCACAGAAAGCAAGTTCTGGCAGCGCTTGTGCTTTATGGTATATGTGTGGCCTATGCTACATATTAACTTGCCTTTAATAATAATATTCCACTGACACAACGTTTTCAAGTAAGAACAATTTATTTATCAGCTTCCAAGATTTAAAGTGAAAACGAAGAAATGTATTGGGAAAAGCAATAAGATGTGCGTATTCTTTTTCGTAAGTAAATATGTTCAACTAGAGTTTAACCTACGAAGATGTTCAACAAAGTGAAACTCAACCGCTTAAACCAAAAATATAACTATTTATACTTCTATTGTACGAGTTTACATGCTTGCTGAAAATAAATAATAATCAAGTAACGAAAGAAAGCACAACACAGAAATGGTCCGACTTAAACCTTTTTAATGACATAAATTAAACAAAATTAATGAAAACGAAATAATATTTGAAAAAAGTTACTCAAGAGTAATAAACTAAAAATGACAAAATTAATATTACTCTTCAAGAATCAGTGAAAATGTTTTCATACAAGACCCTAATTTCGTCAAACTGAAAAATCTAATAATAACTTTGTAAATTTCAAATTAGTGCTAAATCTTATCATTTTATCCGGAAAAATTTTATCCGAAATTCGAAAGTATGCTATTTAACGAATTTAAACATTGCATTTATCAACTTGACACTGAATAATAACATTAAAATTGAAAAGTATATGATGATACGATTTTTAAAAATGTACTTTTCGTACTAGTTGCAATATGGTAGTACTACTAATAAATTAAAAAACTAATAGTTTCTGGGAATACTGCATTTCAGATTCGGAAATTTTAGTTTTGCTTATAAGATTGTAACATTAAAAATATAAGTAATAATAGATACATTATTTATGATTAAAATGGGCAAAAACACTTAAAGCAATCGCACTTATCAATCTAGCTAAGAAAGAAAAATCTATAAACAAGCATTACAAATCAGTTAACAGGAAAAAAAACTTCAAAAATAAAGATTATTTGATGAAATATTATTAAATACTTAAAATATGGTTAAAGAACCTTTTTTTTTTCTTCTATAACTTAGTGTATCCCTTTAAAAGATAGGGAAACAAAATTTTACAGTATTTAAGACATAATAATTACTTAAATTTTTTCAACATTCCTTTTTAATTTTATCAAAACATTTCTTTCAAAGCATGTAACATATTTTTTTCCTTAAAAGTAATAGATTATGAATATCCGTTAAAGACTACTTGGTACTAAAGATAAAAATAAAAGAAATCGGGAGAAAAAAACACATTTCTACAACATTAATCTTTCTTACAAAAAAGTCTACTTTGTTGAGCAACAGCATCAATGGTATCCTCTGAATCTATTTGATTTAAAATGTCCTTCTCTACAGACATCAACATGGGAGCTTCTAAATTTTCTTGAGAAAGGGTTAGACAAAAAATCATGAGTGTAAAAAAGAAATGAATTAAGTTCAGGAGGGCCATGCACATCCTCATATCTTGGACAACAAGCAAACGAATTGTACTCAGGGCAGGTTCTGTATACCGGAACAAACCCTTCTCTCTCTTCTTTTTTTTCTTCAAGTTTAAACTGCACAAGTTTTTTATTCTTCCAAATCCTTAAATTTCATACCAAAAAAAGGGGGGGGGGGAGAGAAAAATGTTCTGCTGTCTTTGAGAAGTACATTAATAAACTTAGTTTATTATCTCCCTTCAAAAATTAATTACTCTTGAAAAAAAAAACATAAAAAATGTGTGTAACAATAATTGGATAAAATTGGTACAGTATTTAGGCTTTAAATTAAAATTAAGTACAGTAAAACCTGTAGAGTTGACCACCCTTGTAAGTTGACCACCTGTCTATGTTGACCTCTTTTGTCAGGAACGGAATTAGTCCTATCTTATATAATGAACGAAAACTTCTGTAACTTGACCACCTGTCTATCTTGACCACTAATGTACGCCAAATTTGGTTTGGAGCATTGTAAAAAAAAACCTTTGTAAGTTTATCACTTGTTTTTTTTTTTAAAACTTTCTTCAGTAAATTTTATTTTATTATTTATTAATTTATTATTATTGTATTATTATTTGATAGCTTTCTAAGAATGTTTTTAATGCTTTGATGACGGATTAGCAATTTACTAACTAAACAGCAGCATAAAGCTTATGCTGCTCTTTATTCTCCAAACTTGTTTTACATTTGTTGTTCTATTTGAGATAGTTTTTTGTACTTTGTTCAATAAAAATAGGTGTCAGTAGAAAAGTACTAAGTGTTTTCTTTCAGTTGCAATAGATTGTGGCAATTCTGGAATTGCGCTAAGGCCCGGATCTGTACATTTTGGGCCCTCTGCAACAAAATGGGTAGGGCGTCTCCCTAGTGGCCCAGTGTCTATTTGTAAAGTTAATAAGTCTCAATGCTAGTTTTTTTCCATCAATTTCTAGGGCCGTCAGCCCCCTTGAGGAAGTGAGCCCCCCCCCCCCCCCCGCACTGCGGGTTTCGCAGATATAGGCTTGCTAAAGAGCCCTTCTGGCCTATTTCGAGTGTAAAGGATTAAGATATAGGACATTTTAATTTTGCCTTTATGAACTGAGCGAGTCGAGCTTGTTGCTCTTTGGGCTGTAAGTGTTACATAAAAAGGCTTCAAAAAGAAAGTTTTGAACTTGACATTAATAAAAAGTATGAAATATTAAAATGAATTCAAAAAGGAGAAAGCCAGAGAAAATTAGCTGCCACATATGAAATTTCTAAAACTACGGCGTCTAATATAGTTTAAAACAAGGAAAAAATAATAAAACTATTTGAATAGTATTTTTAATTATGGTTTCACTTTCAATAATGTTAAACAATGAAAGTTAGTTGAACAGAAAGAGTAATAAGGATGAATTCCTCGAAAAATGAATACATGGTGCGAGAAACAGGGCCGATCCTAGCAGGTGTGCAGAGTGTGCACCGCACAAGGGCGGCCAAAGCAAGGGGCGGCCGCAGGTCGCATCAAAAAGTTATTTTAATCAAGCAAAATTCCTCAAGAATTTCTCAAAAGATAACTTATAATAAGTCAAATAAATGTGCTAAATTTTAAATGTTCAATTATCAAAGTAAGTGCCGATTTCCCAACAGCATAGCATAGTTTAAGAAAAATAGATTGTTAGGGAACATTGTGCTGGTTCATTGTCCATTAATATCTACTCTTTACACACATACTTCATTTGGTTGCAAAATTTATGACAGAACCGGTAATCAGGCATGGATACAGGGGAGGGGAGATGAGGGAAATGCCCCCTCCTGAAGCATGAAAGGGTGCCTTCTAAAAGGAGCACTCAGGGCCACTAATTTTACCCTCCAAGCTTTTATAGACCTAAACAATGAAGACATATTTTATATATTATATTTAAAAAAAAAGCTATACTGATTAGATACTCTCACAAGCATTTCAAACAACAAATTCTGTTTTCAACAATCGCGGCTGCGACTGGAAAATTGCGATTCCCCTGAGAGTCAAATATATATGAATGAACTAAAATTTTGTATTTTTTCCCCTTTACAGCATTTCTTTCGAATTAAAATCACTCATGAACTGCCCGGTTTGAGATCAGGGCTCTTGCCCCGGGTAGTAAATTTAAACGTGGCTTCAAAACGAAGATCCAAAAGGATGCCATGACCTTCTTGACGAGACTAAAGAAGACTTAAAATGGCGTTTTTAGGACTTTAATTTCAGAAAATTTTGCTGATTGAACCACCGATCTTAAGGACCCAATTAAATCTCTAATTCACCCCTTCCAACTTAACTTAATCAAACATAGCCTGAAAATGCTGGCTTTATAATCCAAAATGTGTTTTCAGAGGACAGCCCTTCTTAATGTCATCAAAAAATTGGTTAATTTTTTTTTTCCTAATTCTTTTTCGAAATTTTTGTGATGTAGAGCCCCGAAATCCATTCCCAAACATTACTATTAAAGATAGTCTCAATTAGCGTCTTTAGAGAGGCCCCTAATCCCACCCCCTCAGTTTGAAATTGACTTCGGTTTAAAAAAACAGTTCGTGAGGATACACTGAACCCCTGCCCGCTTTTTGTCCCATCGTAATCAAACAATGCCTAAAATACGATTTTGGAAATTCAATTCCTAAAAAACTCTAGAAGAGAACTGCCTGGCTTATGTGACTTTTTACGGCGCTAGGGCATATACCCATCTATCTTCGAAGTGAGGTGGACAAAAGTCTATAGTTGTGTTTTTCAGGTATTAATATCGAAAAATATCCGAAAGATCCGCCGAAGCTTCCCAGTTTTGTAAACGTCACCAAAGATAGCATAAAATTGCGCTTTTAGAAATATCCGCTTGGGAGCCATAAAGCCCTTCCTTCCCAAAAATAGCCTAAAATGGATTTTAGTTCCGAAAAATATTTCGGTTCGGAATTTTTTCACGTTTTCCCTATCGTTTTCAAATATAGCCAGAAATGGGTTTTTGAAACAATAGTGCCAAGAAATTACCGGAAAAAAGCCGCCAGATACCTTACCGTCACCAAAGACAGCCTAAATTTGCGTTTTAAACTTCAATTTCGAAAACTTTCAATGGGAGATGATTGAATCTCCCTCTCTCTAGCAACGTCAACAAAGATAACCCAAAACTGCTTATTTAAAGCTTCAGTTTCGGAAAATTTTCGGGAAGAGCGGCGATTTTTCCTAAGCTACGGTCACAAAAAATAGCTTCGAATTGATTTCAATTTTGAAAGAATTTTAGGAGAGAACTCCAACATTACTTTTCCCCTGAAGTCTCGAAAAAGTTCCTAAAATAGCGATATTTAACGTCAATTTCGAAAATTTCTCCATGCACCTTGAATATACCCGACTCTTTTCTCCTTGCAACCAAACACAACCAAAGATTACTAAAACTATTTTTCATTCGCCAATTTCAATAATTTTCTGGGAGCAATCCCACCTCCCTGATCTCCCTCCTCCATCCTTTCACTGATGTCACCGAAGAAAGACTATAAAATGCGTTTTTACGACTAGTAAATTTTGGCATCTATTATTTTCTTCAAAAATATAAATTGTACCTAAGAAGTTTCTTACTAGAAAATTTTTCTTCATTTTTATAAGTTCAACCTTCTGTTTCTTTTTATTTATTTTTCTTTTTTTAATTAGAACTTGGTTTTGAAATTTGAAGAAATATTTATATGGGCGTCAAAGATTAGTCAAAATATGCAAATTACTCTTGAAGGGCGGCACAGTAGGTCTTTGCACACGGGCGGCCGACACCCTAGGATCGGCCCTGGCGAGAAATGACAAAAAATATTTAAAAAAATCATTACTGCCCTTTATAAGTTGACCACCAAAGTACTGCACCGCGAGTGGTCAACTTACACAGGTTTCACTGTATGCAAAAAATACCTAATATCGATTTTACGTTCCTCTAAAATTTGCTTTTTTCAAGGAAAAAGGTAAGGGGGCGACGGATAAAAAAATGTTGGAAATCACTGTTTTAAATATTTATACTGTTTGTACTTTTATAAATTTTATCTTTGCTAAACGAAAATAGATGAATTGGACGGTGTTATACAAAAATGAGTTATCCAACAAAAATTTTCAAAAAAATAATGAGTTATTCACATAGGTTGGCATATAAACTGATACACTACGGGGATAAAAAGACGATTTCTATTAATATGCCATCTATGAAGTTCAGTTTAGAACTTAATTTACTCAAAAGTACTGCTTGGTGGGTTGACCCATTTTTGTGTAACACCGTCAATTTGTTATAATTATAACTGACAGTTCAAGTTCTTATTATTTAAAGTGCTGATGACAAAAAAAAATTAAAAAACACATGATGATTAAAAATATTAAACTTACCTAAAAAAAAAATTCTTGTCACCCTTGAATTTAAAACACATGTAATCCCATTGAGCAGTCAACACGGTGTATAACAAATGACTCGTTTTTTTCCTCGGAGACAAAATTGTGGAGTTCTCAAAATTATCTAATTGGTTGAGAAAGTCGTGGATCTATCTATTGCAAAGTGCTGGGAAACAGAAAAAAAAACGAAGGATGAAAAGGAAAAAAAAAAGCTTTTTAGCAGACGTTTTGCTCCTATTCATTCTATTCTTAGGATGGCGCCTTTCTCTTATTTCATTTGAAAAAGGTTCAATGTAATCATTCCCCAGACAGTTTCAGATCGTCTCAGATGGCCACAAAAAAGATCCCCACCCCCAATAAAACCCCTTTCCAGAATTCCAGGAAACATCAATCCCGAACAGATACGAGAGACACCCATGGACCCTGAAGGCTTCGCTTCGGACGAAGACCACCCAACAAAGACATTGTTTCGTTTTCCCTACGTAACAAGATACGGTAATAGTTAGGCAAGAACAGAGTAACGTCCTGAGAGTGACCGTTGGAAAAGGAGCGGCTGTCCTCCTCTCCCTGCGCTCCCCCCCCCCCCACCCAAAAAAGAGCAGTTCTGGCACAACCATCGGTTCAGACCCATTATTACGTAATCTCTTACAAGTCTATATTTTATATTAAAAATCGCTCGGTCAAGTAGTTTGGCTGTTTCATTTGCTTCTGGAAAGTAAAAAAAAAACATCAGGATGAACTGCTTTTTTAATTGTTTTTCAAAGTATAAATAGAGAATCGCACTGCATATGGCATGTCTTATTTTTAATAAGTATCCCATCATGTACAACGGATATTTGTCTAAAAAAACATCGTTTAGGTTTTTTTTTTTAGACAATCCTCCTTTTAGATCTCCTGAAATGTTCGTTACTAATGTTGTGATGCTTATTCATGTGAAAATTATATTTAGTAACTTTTGTTTTGTTTCCATTCCATTTCAAAAGCTTTTTTTTTTCTCTTTCTTTTTAACTCTTAAAATTTTTAACTAATGTTACCAAGCATAGCCTTTGAGCCCTTTTTTAGGCCTTCAATTTTGAAATTTTTCCGAGGAACAGTACCTACTGCCTATGCTACTGTTTTGCACATCCAAAAACTGCGCTTTTGAAACTTCAATGAAAAAAAAAAAATTCTAGAGAAATATCCCGACCCCCGACTTTGTACCAAATATCATCAATGATAGAGTCAGGGGTGATTGTGACTCCATGAAAAAATACCTGAACTTTTTTTCCAAGAAGAAAAAGTGTTTTGATGGGCATACATATACACAATACGTGTATGCACACATTATTTATATGCATAATTATTTGTTGGGGCTAAAACTCGAAGTTTTAATTGGACTTAATATGTTCATGTGCATGGAGAGAAATTCTTTTAATTTTTCTCATTTCTAAAAATTTTTCAAAGAATGTTTTATTTTCCTCCATTGTATCTGAATCCTTAACCATTTATTACATTCATTTTCTAAAAGTGCATAAATATTTCAGAATTAAGTTAAGGGCAAAAGGGGCAGCATGTATTATGATCCCTGCGCAATAGGGCTAGGCGATACCCGAACTTTTAATGCCACGATATATCGCTCTCCAAATATCGATATTTTCGATATATATAAGTCGTTAAATTCAACATTTAATGGGGGGGGGGGGACTGTAAAGCCTATTGCATAAGCATCTACAACAGAGAAAGGCCATAGGCCATCTTGGTAAATAAATATTTTAGCAATTTAATCTAATAATATAGTTATAGCAAAGATTTTCATGTGTTTGTGTCGGGAGGGGAGGGGGGGGGGGGGTCATGAAGCAGATTATACCACAGAAACTTTTGGAGAAATTAATTTAGAAGAATTTAAGTCTTTTTATTAGTGGGTGGCAATTCTTGAGGGAAAAGGGGGCTTGGTAAAATTGAGGGGCAAGGGCGTATATAAGGGAGGGGCTGAGGGGGCCCCGGGCCCCCTCCAAAATCTGGGGAAAAAGTAAATAAAGGTAGTTATTATTTGGTTTTAGTTTGCTCACAAATAACTTCCGAACTTTCAGCTACAGAACAATAATAATACAATAATGATAGGGATAATACTAATACGTTATATAAGGGATTTCTGAGCTGGATGGCTCAGGAAGAGGTGAAGGGTGCCGCGAAGAGACCCTAGTAATAATAATCCTCATATAAATAACAGCGAATGATAGAGTAACGCTGACGTCATCAACAATGAAACTTGCGCCACGGCATGATAATTTGATATTTTTTGGTAATATTTGACATGCAGGGAAATGCTTTATTTCGACAGGGCTGAACTGGATCCGGTAACTCGACTGTTTTACTGGTAAGGCTCATTTTAGGAGAATGAAGAAACGTAAAAATCGTCGACAATGAAAGCTACACTGTTAAAAAAAACCTGAAAGTTCAGGTAGTTTTCTGACTGATTTTAACAGAATATTTCCGTAATGCTTCAAAACGTATTTTTTCCTTCCAAAAACAGAAATATCACGAAAAGAAGTAACGAAAACAGAATTTTTCCATTTCTAGGGTTGCCGCTGTGCTGTACTTTGTTAGTATCCTGATTAGCCTTCAAGTTATGATAAACATCGCTTTTTGATAGTGCTTATTAAATCGCACTGTTACATTTTTTAATTAAAAGCTTATTTAGAATAACAACTCAGATGTCGAAGACAAAATAGATAGCTTGCTATTTCATGTCTGGAAAGTAATATACTCGTATGTCGAAATTGTTTTTACGCCTTTGGACTTTGTAAGTTTGGAAAAATGTTTGCGCCATTTCAGACAGGCAGCTGTGTTTTGATCGCCCTGGTGATTTGATATGAGTTTTACTGAGTCAGTATTAGAATATTATTGCGGTGTATAATTTTGCTCAATACTTCGAACAATTCTGTTCGTTAGTCATATTGTGTGTTCTAGCGGTGAGAATAGCTTTAGAATCTCGTGTTATCCATTTAAAATAAAGGCTATTGGATTACTTGTGTACAGACGCAATGGAGACACTTAAACTTAGCCCCCGCTGGTCACATGTAAGTATTGTAGAATATCTTTGTACATGTTAATATACAAATGTATTTTTCTTGTTAATATGCATTTGATAGAATTCCGATGGTAGCTGATTTGGAATTTATAGAACTATTATAAAGTTACTGTTTTTGCTCTAACGCGTTGTATTCTTGAAAGTCATTAAAACATTAAATGCCAACATTTCGTATCAACCGGAGATTATCGTGGTGTGCGAGCAAGACAGAAAAAAGTCACTCAGTTTTTTTTTTTTTTTTTTTTTGACAGATTGAAAGTAAACATTTTGAACCTCTAAATAAAAGTATGTCTTGCTGTTATATTTTTTGCGAAAAGGCATAGCAGATTGTTAATCTTTGAAAATACAATTACAATTTTGACAAGAATAAGTTTTCTTGACTACTTAGAAATCTGGAAACATTCATTACTCCTTTCGGGATTTCATTTATAAATAAAAAATATTAAATTATTTAACTTATTTCCTTAGGATCTCATCCAATAACTTATTTGAGATTATTGCAAGTTTCTTGTTAAAACATTTCGGGTAAAACGAACTGAATGATATGTTTAGCCTAAGTATAATGCTTATGCACTAAAAAATCTATGTTGCTATTCCAATGAGAGAAAAATGCGGAAATCACCGGGTGGGGGGGGGGGGGGTATACATCATCTGAGCAAAAAATTCTTCACGTGTATGTCAATGATTCTGTTTTTAAACACAGTAAATTGGTATGCGGTACTCTCCATCAGGTATATTATTCCATGATAAAGTCAACCGGTTTTTAATGGTATTTTATTTGACTCATTTTATTTGACTTTTCATGTATGCTTTTCCATGCCACGCCAGAATATGTACGAGAAGAAGTCGAAGGAAATATCGAGCAGTATCAGCATCAAAAATTGGTGTTATATTTAAATCCACTAATTTCCTTGTTGGTACTTTTCGATTATTTTCATTCATCTGAAGATTCGAATTTCGAGATGCTTGAAAGGTAAGTTATCAAGCAAAAATTTCACTAAAAATATATTTTAGTAATAAATACAAATTAAAAAAAAAGCTTTTGAATAGTTAAACTATTTTTCTATTATATATCATTTTAAACATAGGATAGAAAAACGAAAATGAAATTTTAGTAAAATATGTGAAAATGAGAAACGATGAAATAGCGCAACGAAAAATCAAGAACCGAAAGTTCTGTAAAGACACAGAAAGTTTTAAAACGGAAAAATAGATGAACGGAAAATTTAAAAAACGGAAAAATAGATCAACGGAAAGAAGAGAAATGGAATTTTCGTTAAATCACGGAAAATTTATAAATGGAAGAACAGAACTAAACGGAGAAATGAGAAATGGAACTTCTGTTAAGTCACGGAAAATAATTTAACGGAACGTAATATTTACGGCAACTTTGCTGCCGGTACTTTATCCGTTATTTTCAGGAAATTTTTTTAAACAGTGTATCTACTGGAGTTTAGGGTTAATCCACTGGAGTTAGGGTTAAAATTTCACCTATCAAACTACCACCAAACAGGCAATTACTTCGCTCAAATGTAGAATCAATTTGCACCCGTTATACCTTGACGGGCGATTTTCTAGTATGTAATAAAACTAGACTATAGGGTGTCGTGAGAAAATTTTAATTCTTTAAAGGATGTCGCGAATCGTTAGAGTTTAGGAACCCTCTGCGTTAGAGGGCACCAGTCAATGGTGTTCAGAAGGAGTCAGGGAATCTGCACCTCTTTCTCAAGAAGAGAGCGTGTCTTGGGAAAGCGAAGTAATTTTTTAAAAAAGAAAAGCAAATAATGCGGGGGAGAAAATCTCAATTCTTTCAAAAAGAAAACTTTAAATTAAAAACGTTTAACAGATGCGTATTATTGCTTAGCAAATTAATTTCCCCTCTCTTTCTTTCACTATCCCCCCTCCCCCTCTTTTTTCTTGTCTATCTGAAAAGAAGAATCTTCAAAATGTTTCTCTCCTTAACTTTCGTCCCCTGCAAAAAAATTTAAAATAAGTTTTTAGTTGTTTGGTTGGAGTAATATTGGAAAATTGATGTCCTAAAAACGCATTTATTTAGGCGTTTTTCGGACAGCAATTTTAAAATATTGCTAGAGGAGAGTCCTAGAACGGCCATCCTCACTACCAAAAATAGTCTGATATTGTGCCCCTTTAAGATTTCAATTTTGAAAAGTTTCGGAAAGAGATCCTTAACCTCTCCTTACCTCTAAACGACTCCATTCTCGAGAGATAACCTGAAATTGCGTTTTAACCTTTCTTCTCGAACTCTTCCTTTCCAAAGATTGCTTAATGTTGGGACAAAAATCTGAATTTCTTATGAAAAAAAATCTTAAAATAAAAATTTCAAAAGTTACTGACTATTATTCAGGTAATTACGAACATAAGCTCTTATTTCTTTCATGCCCCCCTCTCGCCCCATTTTTTTTCTTTTTCCTAGTCTGTCTAAAAATAAAAGTCTTCAAAATGCTACACTTCGCAAGCCCCCCCCCCCCCCCCCCCCAAAAAAACCCCTAAAAGAGCGTCTGAAATCTTGTTTTCAGGGCTTCAATGTCGAAAAATTTCCAGGAGATAATTATTAAACGAATTTTCTTCTAATAGCATCGAAAATCGCTCAAGATTGCTTTTCTGGAGCTTCAATTTTTAAATGCCCGAACCCCTAACGTTACCAAATATGGTACACAATCGCGTTTTTATGACCTCCAATTTCTAAACATTTAAGGTGGAGAGTGTTTAAATCCCCCCACCTAATATCACTGAATTTCTCTTTAAAACTTCGTTTTTTAGGACTTCAATTTCGAAATAGTTTTAGGGGAAAACCACAGAACCGTCCTGCCCTTAGCATCATCGAATTTAGTCTGAAATAATCGAAGTTAATCTGCATTTTTAGAACTTCAATTTTGAAAAATCGGGCAGAGGGATGATCTATTTAGGGTTTTTTTTTTTTCAAATCGATCGGGAGCAACTTCAAAAAGTCCCATATCTTTCATTACCCTAACGCCAACAAATATAGCCGAAAATGGCATTTTTAAAGCTTCAATTTCAAAAAATTTCCAGAGAAGTCCCACAGAATTTTCTCTTCCCCGTAGCATCAGCAGAGATCACTTACTTAATAGGCGTTCTTAAACCTAATATTTAAAAAAAATTCCGGTTGAAACCCCCCCTGGATCCCCCTCCCCTCCACACCAACCATCTAATGTGAGAATTTTTTAAGAGTGCCCTCTTAAAACTATTCTTCGGTCGTGCCAATGGGTGACGGAATGAAGTCTATGAAAAAAATGAAAAAATCAGGGCACTGTTGTCCCCCGCCCCCCCCCCCCAAAAATTGAAACTTCAAAAAAAAAGTGGGGGGAGAGCTAATCTTGGTAATATGGGCTCCCTCCAAAATAAAAACATATATACGCCATTGTTGAGGGGTGCCATCGCAGTCGGGGGGAATGGGCAACCCTAGTTACATCATCTGCATATTAAGATATGCAACAGAGAAACGATATTAGACATCTTGAAAAGAAAATATTAAGGGGAAAAATATCAAGTAACGCTCCTTTCTCTTCTTATCTAGCCTTCATTCCATCTCTCACCCCAGCTGTTCTTCAATAATTACCATAGAGATTGCAAAACATGACGGTAGCTTACGCTTTATACCAAACGAAACGTCTTCAATTTGGACTTTCGGCGTTTCATTAAACATCGACCTAAATATTACAAAAGTGGGTTTTTCTGAAAATAAAGGATGGTTCCGGTATTTTCGAAGATGAAGATACCGGAAATCAAGATGTAAATACCGGAAATCCGGTACAATACCGGAACACAATCACCCCTGTAGAGTAAATGCGTTTTTGGAATGTCAATTTCAATAAATTCACAAGGAAAGATCCCCAAACCTCTACCCATTCCTTAGCGTTGCTACCAAAAATACCTCGAAATAGAAGCGCTTGGTAACATCAGAGCCTTTAAGATTTCAATGTTGAAAGTTTTCCTAGGGACAGCTTTCATTACCTCCCATCCGCTTTCTCATCTAACCTCTCTCAGTCAAGATGGCCTAAAAATTTGTCTTTAAAACTTACTTCAGGTAGTTTCTGGGAGGAGCTCCAGACCCCCTAACTTCACCAAACGTAGTCTGTAATTGATTCCAATTGAGAACAAAATTTAGAAAGGCACCCCATTCACTTTTCCATAATGTGACGAAAAAAATGAACAAATTAAAATTTTTCGCGTCAATTTAGAAAATTTCTCTGAGGGAAGGATCTCCCTTCCTTACTTCTCCCCCATAAAAGATTTACTGACACTGTTTTTAAGACTGATTTCCAAGCATTTCCTTGAGAGCTTCCATGATCCCCCAGCTCTGTCCTTCCTCTGACCATTTACAAAAATAGCTTAAAATTATGTTTTTAGGGTTTATAACTTTTGGCTTTGGTATCTATATTGCTTTTTAAGCAATAGTTTTCACATGTAGAATTTCTTAGTGAAAAACTTGCTTTAAGCTTCATAAATATAATTTATGTTTCTTTTTCTTTTAATTGAAACTTGACATTGAAATTTGAAGAAAGACTGGTAAGAGCTGCAGTTTCAAGTCTACTTGCCCCACTGCAACTACCTAAAACCTGCCCTACTCAAATGTTTAATCTAGGGCAGAGTCATCAAATCAGAATTCTCCGAAATGGGACCAATGATCGAATTTTACTCAAATAATTTAGTGAGTTCCCGTGCTTCGATTCCATCAGGAGAATGGATCTTGCAAAAGATGATATGAATCGTAAAGGAAATTTTTGATATTTTAAGTGCAGACCTATTTAAAGAGCAGTGTTAATCAAGAGCGCATAAATGGCCTTGTTCTGATGTAAACATACAAGAGAAATCAAAGTCTCTGATGAGGAAATAACTAAGGTTTTTTTTTTTAATGTAAGAGACGTCTCAATTTTTAGTGCTTGAAATATTTTTCTGTGAAAACTTAAGTGAATTATTACACTATGGTTGGTAAAAACTGTTCATCATTTCTGTCTCCTAATTAAAAACTACCTCTGTCTCCTAAAATTTCATTACTCAAAGATAAACATTGAGGTTATTTATCATTTAAAAAATATTCCGAATGACAAATAGTGAGAGTCGGGTGGAATGAGACAGCTGCATTTATGCTGAAACAAAAGAAAAAGACACTGTAAACTAAATCCGAAACATTACTGATTATTTCCGTGTAACGTTCTGGGATTTCAAGGGTTTTTATCCACTTCCTCAAAAAATCCAATATAATTGTCAAAAAGTTAAAGTGTCCTGAATTGCTACAAGTTGCTTGCACGCAGGCTTCTCACTGTTATGAAAAATATTTTTTACACCCAGTTTAAAGATTAACCGAGCATATTTATTAAGTGTATCAGCTTCAGTTCAATTACGGTCCGTCTAGACCACATTTTCCCAACCGGTGGTTTGCGAAAAGAATATTGTAATGGCGGGATTTTAAAATGGTTGCCGAGCATTTTTCCCTTTCATTTATTCAATTGTTTCTTACCTAGTGATGTGGATCGGGTAAATACCCAGTGGGTAGGTAAATATTTTTGGGGTATTTACCCATGGCCTGGGTATTTTATGCAAAAATGCAAAAAGTGAATGGGATTTTTTTAAAAATCTAAATATGAAATAATTGGTAAAACTGATACATACATATGTATTACACAGTTTATAATATTTTTTATTGAAAGACTTGATGAAATTATGAAAGAAACATATCGTGAACCAAAGAATCTTTTCAATGTCATAATTGGAGAAGATGTTTGCTTTTTTTTGTAACCAGTTAAGCTTTTTACTTTTTGTAGAATGGCTTTTTTGTATCTGAAATTTGACTATCAACATTACAAATACAAAAGTGACGACCAGCAACAGGCTCTGGGCCCAGCTAGACTGGTCCTAGTCAATTTACAATCTCCAGTGAAGATCAATGGCCCTCTTAAAACTATCTACTCCCTTGCTCATCACCACCTATTCCGGTAAGCTGTTCCAAGGTTCCACTACCCTGCTAAAATAATAATTTTTTCCTAATATCCATGTTAGCCTGAGATTTAAACAGCTTAAAACAATGACCCTTGTCCTGTTTTCAGTGATAAACTTCAGCCCCGTAACATCTTTCATTTTAATAAATTTAAACAACTGAAACATGTCTCCTCGGTCTCTTCTTTGCTCAAGACTGAACATTTTTAGCCTCATAAGACTGGAATCATAATCTAAATGAGAAAATCCATTTATTAGCCTTGTAGTCCGCCTTTGAACCCTTTCCAGTACATTAATATCTTTCTTAAGATAAGGAGACCAAAACTGAACAGCATACTTCAAATGAAGTCTTACCAAACTTCTATATAAGGGCAGAAGAACTTCTTCAGATTTGTTTGAAATAGATCTATTTATAAACCCAAGGCATATCCAACACATTTAATGTGAATATCATATTAGATTGCTAAGTTGTTTCACACAATAATTCTTTTCAATATGTGATCAAAATACAATTTTTGGGCAAAAATTTGTTTTGTATATGGTTGTTTACTATATACATAGTGGAATACATACAGAAAAGTATGTTAGATGAATAAAAATTTTTGAAATAAATACCCGGGTAAATACCCACTTTGGGTATTAACCTCTAAAAATAAATGCCCGGGCATTTTACATCACTATTCTTACCCCATCCAACCCTCTACCAAAGGTTTTAAGTCATCCAAGATCACCAAAAGAGTGCAAGTTATAAACCCATTTCTGTATTGGTCATAGCATACTTACTCCCAGATGTTTCATTTAGGCATTTCTTGTGTCTGCCATAGACATCTCATGTCAGAAAATACTTTTTAAACATTATTTACCCTTTTGAACAACGTTCCCATGTAAAAGAGTATAAATATAGAAGCAAATGGAATGCTGAAGTAAATTGTAAAACTAGCAGATATTTGAGCGATACTTGAGCCAAACTTTGAGCTTCTTTATTTTGCAATTTTCCTATTAAGATTTTTTTTCAAAGCAAAAAATAATCACTATGTTTGTTTCTTGTTGAACTTGTTTTAAATTCATTTTCTAGCTATAATTCTAGTTTGTAGAAATATTTGTGCTTTTATATTTTGCAATTAAATTTCTTTCTTGTTATGAACTATTGAGCAATATTACTAAAAAAAAGTCTCTTAAATTTTAGTGAGCGTGCGATTGTTTTTTTTTTGCTTGTTACTTATTTCTTACTTTACAAGGGGTTCGCCAATTTCTGTCTGATTTTTCAAGGCGTCCGCTAGAGAAAAAAGGTTGGGAACCACTGGCCTAGATTAATCATGCTGCCAAAGGGAGCAAATAAGTCTGCAGACGAGTTACATTCTTGACTGACTTGCACTTCTGTCTTGGCTGTAAATATATAATAAAATAAATAAATTTACACATTTAAAAAAAACCCCTTTGATTGAAGGACAGAGATTTGTCTGCCGATTCTTTTAAAGATGTAATTGTTCCTAGGACAGAAAATTGGCACCCGTGCTTAACTCTGACAGTTTTGAACGTCTTATCACGCCCTAGCGAGCACGTTTAAAAAGCATTTTAAACTTTTTTTTTCCGATGCTAAATGTTCGTTGTCAAATAGTCTCAGGCACAGGGCGGTAGCTAAGCATTGATAGATGGTAGTTCACTTGATTTACATGGGAAGTAACCCCCCAAAAAATTTTTATAGGGAAGAATTTCACACATCTTACTCACGACCCAGGACTGTCAGAGGGTTAAATCTGCTGTGAAGGAATGTTGTTTTTTGTCAAGCATTAAACAAACGCACATTTCACTCATGTTTCAAATATAATTTATTATTTTTCATATGCATAACTGATATTTAATTTTTTTTCTGGGGCATTGAACACAAATTGTATTTCAAAAATAAAAAGAGAAAAATGCAATTCCAGCAAAAACCCAATATTTCAATTTTTTAAATGAAAATCATTGATAAAATAGTCTGAACCAAAATTTAAAAATAATTAAATTATTCTTGAACCAACAATTCAAAATATTTTTTAAAATCTTAATTGCAAAAAAATCAGAAATAATAGTTGTCATGCTGCGTCTCTTATGTTAACCAATTATAATTTCATATTTCTACATTATATGTATGTATAAGATAAATAAAACCAAGGAGGCCTTAATGCAACATATGATGCCAGGTTTTTTCTTAATTTAAGTTGATAACCTTTTTAAGGTTTGTATTCGAAGGATTATACCATGAATAGAAGCATTATCATCATAAAACTTCTCATGAACAATACAAGTACAAGAAAGTTAATTTTTATTTTTATATATTGATTAACATAGTTTTCATGAATGTGGAAACATAATTTTTATGCTGTTCTGAGAAGTGCAATGCCATAGGCATTTTTTTGAGCAGAAACTGTCTTACAATTGATGCAAAACTTAATGAATTTTCTCTTCCACAAATATAATTTAGAAACTAGGTTAATCATTTCAGTGATATTTTACTTATTAAAATTCTATTAATTTCATCTTACTAATTTATGTTTATTTATTTTGCATTTTAATGAATAATTGGATTTAAACTTTAACCTATCAAAAGGAGATTATAAGTAAGTACTCTAAAAAAAGGCACTTGAATTGTAAAATCACACTCAAAAGTTCTATTATGTTTCACCACAGGTTTCCAATGGAAGTTCATGTTTTAAAATGTCTTTAAAAGGCAAGATAATTTTTGATGGTGTAATTTAAATTATAACATTTTAGACAGGGGTGCAAAATAGGTCTGAATGCCTGAACTAGTTTAGGTTAAAAATTTTGCACTTTTTAGGGAAAATTTTTTTAGAGGATCCATTTTTTAAAAGATTTATAACTTTATAACATTGATTTTTGCTTTTATAACCAGTTAAGCCTTTTAATTTTAACAGATGGTGTTTATGTAAGACATTTGACAAATGTGATTGATTAGACATATCAAACATGCTAAATAATAAATGAAACTACTAGGTTTCCCACATTGTAATGCTGTAAATATGATGCAAGTACAGTATTGAGCAACAATTTTGTTTCAGGGAAATTTTAAGCTCTGGAAATTTTCAGCACCCCTGAACTTAGAATATTAGTATAAGAACTAACAGTAAAATTATTTTTCAAGAATATCAAATTTTAAACAAGACGGTAAAAATGAATCTTAGTTAAACAATCACAGTATTATTATTTGATATGTATAGAAATTGAAATACTTTAATAAGAAATTAGATTTCTACTGTATTTAAATTATAAACATACTTTCTAACACTGGTATTAATCATACAGGAACAAAGTCTCAAATAAAAAAAAAAAAAAAATAAACATAGATTTTCTGTATAGTATGAGCCAACATATCTTACATGAGCAGTATTTCACTCACCCAGTGAAAGAAAAACATCAATTTCTTCAAATCTCTCACAGTTGAGATGCCAAATTCAACTATCAGTGATCACTCCAGTTTGAAGTTACACTATTTAAGTAAAAGCTTTTTTTCTTAGATTTTTACTTTAACTAAATACACGTTAAGCAAATTTAGGCAAATTAGCATAAAAACTTGCGATTTGCTACTGAGAAGGCACCAAGTTTTAATAACTATGTATGGGAGAATCACAGAATTTAATTCTTAAAAACGAAGCTTGCTTGAAAAGATAAATAATTTCAGCAATAAAAGCAAACTAGATGTTATATAACTTTTAAGCAAAATTGTTATAAAATGCAGGATAAATACTTTAATTTAGATTTTGCTTCTTTTGCCAAAAATTGCAGAACACTTAAAAATTCCAAAAATGACTTAAGCATTGAAATCCTAATATAAAACAAACCACAAAGAACACTCAATTCTTCAAAGACTGTCTCTTAAAATTTTGTATCAAATAGCATATTTACAAGTCCTTAACCTGTACAGAGATGATAATTTCACCCATGTTGCACACTATCATACACCACCTTCCTAATGCAAAAATCGAAATGGATTTATACTGGTTGAGAAAAAATCACTGAGCGAGGACGATGATGATGAGGAAGCTGAAGAGTCCGAGTTGTGTTGACTTTCTTCATCTGAATGTCTGCTTGACCTCGGACAGCTAACAGATCGTCTGCCCCTACAGTTTGGCTGAATCTTTATGGTTTCCCGACAGTTTGGACATGTGGCATGCTGAAATATGAAATCAAAGTTTTAAAACCTTTAAACGTTTGAAACAACAGCAAATACAGTGCTGGTAAAAAAAATTGCATCACCCTCCTATTTTAACAACAATGGGATTATGCGAGAAGTTTTGGTCGACCGATTAACGATGAATGTATGTGAAATTTTGCAAAACTTAATGAAATAAACATTTGACAGCAGGAATCTGATAATTGTTTACGTAGATTGAGGCTGTTTCCGGGCCAAGGCAAACTGATGACCCCATGCTAATTTTTCCATTTCTGAACCCGAGTGTGAGTTTAGAGAAAAAAAATCACTTAACCCCATGTCAAATTTAGTCTAATGGCAGGATAAAGGTTTTTAAATTGTTACCTACCAGTTTTGCTTTATGGCGTGGAGCAGAATCATCCTGAAAAATGACGTTTGGAACTGAAGTAAAGTGATCCCGAATAGTAGAAAGCAATTTCTCCTCCAAAATGCCAATATATACCTAAGCCTTTACTGTTCATTGCACAAAGTGAAGCCCACCAACTCCTTGATCAGAAACACATCACCAAATCATCTGGGATACGAGCTGCTTGACTGTGTGTTGAACACAGTCGGGATGATATTCCTCTCCTTAGTGGTGCGGGTGATGCAATTTTTTTTACCACCACTGTATTTTCAGAAAAAAAATTGTTGCTGCATGCACCAAAATGAGTGGTTTACAGTAGAGCACTTTTATATTAAACTCCAAGAGACCAACAAAAAGTTCCCACTAACTAAGGGTTCACATCATCGAATTCGTCAAAACAAAGAAAATTGTGGTTGCTCCTGAAAATCTCTTAATAAAATGTAAAAAAATACCTTAGGAGGTGTAAAAATAAAAACAAACCATTTTACTTTTTTTTAAAATTCTGGGTGAAAATTTGCTACAGTGTGAGGTACGCAATAAAAAATTGATGAAATTAGGCCTTGTAACCCTAATTTTCTCTGTATGTAAAAAAAAAAAAATAAATAAATAAATCATGAAATTTGTGCAGAAAAATTCTCTTGTGATAAGTAAATATTTTCAATTAGGTAAAAATTACCTGTTATGCAATTTTTTGAGTTAGTTATAGGCGTTTTATATTTTTTCAAAAATTAAATAAGAAAAATAAGAATAACTACGCATTTTATTCCGCACTTTTGGTATAAAGACTAGAAAAGTATGCAGCACTCAAACGAATAATGTACACAGAATATCTGTGTAAAACAAGCAGACTCTTAGTCTTTTTCAAGAAGATACAAATTTAAAGATCTTTCTAACTTTACTGGCAGAAAAAAGGTCATTTACGTAATCTGAGATAATTTTCTAAAAGGTATGCTAAAGATCATTCTTTAATTAACTTCTGATTTAGTGTTGCCAATAAATGTACCTTTGGGTCAGAAAAAGTCATTTTGACAACATTGCTATTTGAAAAAGAATTTACAACATATACAGGGAATATAGAAAAAATTAAGTGCTGAATTTAATGGAAGACGGACTGTCCAATATTTATCCCAAACTTTGAACTTCTTTGATCCACAACCATCACATTTAAGTTTTCCTCAAAGTTGACTGAAGCTCAATAAAAAATAATCGGATTGTTTTAGTTGAATTTGTTTTGCATTCATTTTCTATTATTATTTTAGTTTGTAGCATTGTTAGTACTTTTATAATTTAGCAGTTATGTTTTCGATCTTGCAATAAACCATAGAGCAAAATTAAACTAAAACACTGCTCCCAAATGTCATTGCTAGTGAGAATTTTTATTTTTATTTTTACTTATTGCACAAGGGGTTTGCCAACTTCCTTTGGATTTTGAAAGGGGTTCGCAAAGGAGAAAAGCCTGGTAACCGCTGCTCTAAAAATTTAATTTTTTTTTATGAAATGCATATCCAATGCACATTTTTGTTAAATATATTATCCTGACTGCAAAAGTATTACTTTAAAGCTGAATCTTCAATAGAAAAAAAGTCCTTAGGGATAGGAACACATAGCGAACATGGCCTAAAAACCACTCATAACTTTTTAAATATTTGAACTAAAATGATGAAACTTTTTTCCCTTGTTTGAAATGACTTAATTCTGAAATAACCAATAAATTTTTTTTTGATCGTTTGATCATTTTTGAGGTACTGTAACCCCTTAAGGCAGATTCAAAAGCAGTTGTTCAACAGCATTGCTAGCCAATACTGACTGTTCAAAAAAAAATTCTTTGCACTGAATTTCTTTGCTTCCTTGTTTCATGCAGTCTTCAGAAAAAAAAATATTCCACCCGAGTAGCTTTTGAAACTATGTCAACATCAAATGGCAAACATTTATAAACTTGATTTCACTTTCATACCAGTGTTGTGTGTGCTTGTAGTAAGCGAATTTTCTATTTAAAGTCCTTTAAATTAATTTTACTTATGATATGAATATTATATACTTAGACCATTAAATGCAATATCAATTTTATTGAATCGTACCACATAAAATACAATGTATAAGTTTTCATGAAATTTGCAGTCTCAAACCTTTCACAGATGTTTCAAATAATCAGTGGTGTTCCCATAGGGTATTATACTCCATATATGCCGTAAATTCTCAAACATTTTTTAGAGATATAGCGTATACCCGCAAGCTTCATAAATTTTCATATTATGACATACTATGTATATGATCACATACACAAATTGTGCCTAATGGATCACTGGGAGTATACCCTCAGAAAAATTGATCGGAACATCACTGCAAATAACTTAAACTGAATCTCTACACATCCTATAAATTGGCAATCACTGTTAAACATAATATGTTAATGCAACCTAAGGCTACTCACCCTTTCTAGCCATGGAGTTATACATTTTTCATGGTAAAAATGTTGACATGGTAGGCATTTAACTTTTTCTCTCAAAGCAAAATCATCCATGCAGACCGTACACTGTACACCTTTATCTATTAAGGAGAAAGATACTATACAAAATGTGTACACACTTTTCAAAGACAAGCTTTTTAGCACTCCAGAGAGTACCTTTCATAGTATTTTTGATACTCTAAACTACATTTAGTTTTAAGAAAAAGGACATAAATATCTGTGCGATAAGCACAAACTATTTTTTCTGATATATGAGACGGTTGCTTTACTCCAATGAAAATTATGCTCAAATGAATTGCCAATATTTTTTCTTCCCCAGCAAGTTTTAAAGTTTCATATTCAGTACATTTCAACTTTTAAATATTAGTCAAAAAAAAAAAAAAAAGCACCTTATTATAGTGACATTTTACAACCTATTGCAATACAGTCATCTTGATAAATATCTTGCCTCACTTCTTGCATTTCAAGCAACATTAAGCAGCAATTGTTGATACTTGTTGGTCAGAAATAGAAATAAAAGCACAAGCATTTAGCTTATACAGATGAAACTAGTAAAATTCTTTAATAATAATAATAATCAAAATTGATAACTTTAAAAAAAACTAAGAAAATACAGAATTCATACTATTTTAAAAATCAAATTTCCAAGCTTTCCACTTTTTTTTTTGTTGTGAAAATTCCAGACTAGTTGCATATGAGATAAATAAATACCTTTGTGCTGAACAGTAAAGTAAGAGAAAACAATGTTAGAAGATGGATGAAAAGACATCCGGTCTTTTCATTATTTTTTGCATTGAAAAAGGCGTTCCCTGTAACGCCGAAACTTGTCTGCTGTAATTTACAAATTTGTGCTTCTTCTAACGTTGTTTTCTCTTACTTTAGTTGCATATGATTGTAACTTGTTTGTCCTGTTTGACTTGAAAAACAAAGGTTTAATGGGGTATTCTAATCTAGGAACTCAAAAAAATAGAATTTTTCCCTTTTCATATTTTTAAAGTTTAGATCTTTAAGAATAAGCTCCTAAGAGGATTTACGGAAATTCGAATTATTTTTGGAGTTAGTTAACTTTGTTGAGATAAATTCTTTTTTCACAATATTTATCCGACAAACAACCATCAAGTCACGTATATGTACTTTCTCAGTGTATTTTTTCAGGGTCAAATTCAAATTTTAAATATAAAATGGATTTAAAAAAAGTTAAAGAGGAAGTAATTTGCATCTAGATAGACAAAGAAAAAGCCAGCAAACGAGATCAACAAACGCTCCGAGGTACGAGCTTCTGAAGATTCAAAAGAAGGCAGAACGGCTCTTATGGCTGAAAGCTCTGCTAGAAATACAGCTTTTGAGGTATGGGAAGGAACAATGTATAAGGCTGGGATGGTGGTTCAAAAAAAATATGAGTATAGCATACCATTAAACCACTCAGACTGCCCGAAATGCAACTGCAAACTTCAAACGTGTTTTCCTCGAAACTACTTTTTTCAATACGGATGACAAGATATCCCAAGTTCTAATCAGGGTTGGCCGGATTGGACCCAATTGGGTCGGACCCAATGGGTTTTTTTGAAAAAACCCATTTAAAAAAACCTATTATTTAGCCCACTTTTGTGTTTTTTAAATTTTCTCAGAAGTTTTTAAAAAAATTAATTTAAATACTTTCACAATTTAAACTTCTTTTTCATTTCTTCTTCACCACAGACATTGGACATAAAAAATGAATTTTTTGAAATAGTATTTCTCAACTCTTAACAGCATTAAAAAAATGTTTCAAAGATTTTAAATAAATATATTAAACTTTTTTCTTTAACTGATAAATAAATGGACTCAAACTATTTTGACTAAGTCCTGTCACGTCTGATTTTCCCTATATTTGCAGATTGTACAGAGGAAACTACTCTAGCTAAAAGGCTTTCATGTGAATTATTTCCTGCAAACAAACACGTCGCAAATCTCGAATAAACACAAGGTATAATTTTTAGAAATTAACAGGTTTTTCAAACAGTCGGGCAGAAAACAGAACAGGATGTACAGTATTTTCATTATCTTACAAAAAAGTTTAATATTTCTTAGTTTGTAAACAGAAATAGAAAAACTGGCAACATAAAATTGAAAGAAATATCTTGATTAAGCTGGAATTCAGTAAAAATTGAGTAAAAACTACTTGAAGTTCTACAGTAGTTTTGCATAACAAAATGAAATACAGGAAAGTAAAATGCAAAAAAAAAAAAAGTAGTAGCAATTAAAAACGAACAATAGATTTTCTCACTCGAGAAGTAACTTTGCCTTAACTGTTGGTAATCATGAAAACTAAAAAAATCTGAAATTTCACCATTCTTGATTCTTGGGTTTTGTCGTCCTTTATACTTTTCTTCATAAAACGCTGAATTTTAACTAGTTTTCCAGCTTTTTTACCCCAAGACAATTTTTGCGCTTTGTCCATATACTTACGCTACAATATGCTACAAGTACCCCACATTTTCCCTAAAAAAAGACAAAAAAACCCACATTTCTTTTAAAAAACCCAAAAAACCCTGGGTCCATGGGCTTTTTTAAAAAAACCCGGGTTTTTGCCAACCCTGGTTCTAATGCATGGATTTATTTGAAATTAGGTAAACTTTCTTAATACTATCAATTATACCTCCACATAGGTTTTTTTTTCTATTTTAGAAAAATTACTAAAGTTGAAAAAAAGAGGCAAAGAATATTTTTTTTCAAAAAGAAGCCATTGTATGCAAAATTTGTTTTCCAAATCTGCTCCGTATGGACAATTCTACATCCTTGTTTAATAAGAATCAACCTTAATTTCATGTTTAGATTACCAGGAAAATTGGAATCTTGTCAAACAGTAGACCCCCCCCCCCCCCCGAGTCCCCACTTTGCCGGCCCCTATTGACTTCAATTTTGAATTTTTATTCCCACTTTTATACATTTTTATACTTCTCAAGTATCAATAAAAGTCAAAGATTATCAAAAACAGATCCATTTGGAATCTGAAAATTTTAAAAACCTGCATTATTGCGACATAACTAACCGATAACATGCTTCTCAACAACCAGTAATGATTTTCATTCCATTTTTATATTAAATGTAAATGGCCATCTTAGTTGGATTATTCTACTGGGTATTAGCGTATTCTCACTTTTAGAGCTCCATTCTGATGAACTACAATAAGCTTTAAAAAAAGAAAAGAAAATATATATATATGGAGTTATGAAATATTAATGATGGCTCATAAAAACTTTACTTAAAACAGAAAAAAATGTAAGCCTGACATTCATTTTACAGAGCTGTACGAGCCATTCTTTGATCGTAAGAACACTAAAATGGAGGATGGCTCATCTCTTCGAATTACCCCTTTGTCATTGTCCAAAAGGACATAACAAGTCCTTTCAACACAACTCTATAACTTTTCATTTTCACGAGATGGCAGGCCCATACCATTCGGTTCAGTGCAATAAATTTTTAAACGTCAACATCCCTTAAGATTCAAGGTTAAAAATATATATATTATCCCTTTGTGATTCAAAAGCTACTGAAAAATAAAAAGCTAAAAGGTTTTCAGAGAGTATGCATGCAAAAAAGAATTCCTCACAAAAATCGAGATTATTAATAGATTTTAGTTTTTATGCCAGTAGTAAAACAATTACTTACCTACATGTTCCTTTGAGATTGTTTTGGTTGGCAGTGATTTAATTTGAGCTTCTGGAAGAGGTGGTGGTCCAGAAATTTCTACTTCATCAAGAAACTTCAAACAAACAAATAAATACATATAGCTTAAGCAGAGAGTATATCTGTACCTCGGAGGGATACAACACTACGTCCATTTTTTTCCAAAATGATATTACAGAGTTAAAATCAGCTTTTCTCATATTTCCTAGAGGCATAGAGCACTATGTCAAAAAACAAGTTATTAATTAATGGATATATTTAAAATAATACCAAGCCCACTTCCACTTATTAGGGATAGAACACCATGTGGTTAAAACAACTCTCCTGTAAAGTTATGAAAATGGACGTAGTGTTGTACCCCTCCGAGGTTCAGGATATGTACATGTTTCCTATATAAATCCAGTTTAAGTAGAAAAGGGGGTTTCCAAAAGCTAAAAAAGCACAGAAAGTTTCAACTTTTAATTTTAGGCACAAAAATGGCTCTCTCTGCCCAAAACAATTTTATCATACTAATTTTAGTTTCATTAGAAAGCTCGTAAAATATAGCCTAAGGTTTTCTATTTACGGATTTAAACACTCCAAAAGTCGATTAACCACGAAAAAAGTTGTAAGCATTTTTATGTAAGTTAAAATCAATTTTAAATTGGATATTTATTGTTTTCAAGAGCTAAGTTAAATTATTATGAAGAAATCGTCGAGAAGAAACATCTGAATAAATTGTCCAAAAGAAATTTTTTATAGATGGGTGAAGTTTTTTCAACGTCTACAGATCCGATTTTTTCTGAAAGCTGAATTGAACAACTCAGTTGAAATTAAAGTTTAAACAATAGGTAGTTCTTCTACAGTATGTAAAGTATGGTGCTGATTAGACTCTATAAGATATTGAGAGTGAAAAAGTAAAAATATTCTAACAATTGCTTATGAAAAAAATGACTGCATTCACCCCCCCCCCCCTTATAAAATATAAAAGAAATCTCCCAAAATGTTTAAATAGTGCCCTGAATTGTAAAACAAAATCTCGATTTAAATTTAGAAATATTATAAAATCTGAAAAAATGCCCTAAGAGATTTTTAAAACTTTGCCAGAGTTGCACTCAAAGAGCCCATTGGGGGAAAATCACTTGACCACATTTGCTGTAACAGCTGATTCCTTGCCAATCTTAACTTCCCCGAGTTAATTGCACATTTTTCAGAGTTTTCTCAGTTTTTTAGTGTTATTTAAGAATTTCCTGAGAATTCCTAGTTCCCAGAATGAAAGGCTCTCTGTAAAATAACTTCTAAATTTTAAAAATAATCAAATTTTTACGATGCAAAAGGGTTGAATTCTCGAACATTACATGCAATTTTCAGTGAAGCACAAGCTCAAAGGGAAAAAAAATGCTTTTTTTGTGTCGATAAAATACAAGAAATCTCGCAAAAAAAGGGCATCTGATTTTTCTTTCACAAGTATTCGCAACTCCAATAAGCCATAGGGGGCACTGCAGCCACTGTCTAATGGCGGATGAAAAAGGTAAAACAAACAATGCTGTAACTTATAACTTGCTTTGATGCTCAGTGAATAGCAGTAATTTTTCATCGTGTTTGTGGGAAGCTTTCTTTTCTATTCTTCTGAAATTACATTACACCACAAACTGTCTGAAGCCAGTAATTTACCCCAAAGAAAACACGTGGAATGGAATGTTTTTCCTTTTTTGGTAGTAGTGTTGATAACCGCAAGGTAGCGTATTCGAGCTCTGGAGTTGCGAATTTTTATGTGTACCTTTTTTTAAATATATCATAAAATTGAACTTGACAAATAAATTTTGAAGGTTTTCAAGCCCTTGAAAATGAAACATTATTTCAAGGAGTTTACAAGTTTGCTTAAAAGTGTGAAAACCATACACACCACCTATCCTCCAGTTTGAGTTCCTATTGTACTCAAACTCAAATACTGTTATTTTGTTTCTGTTTTCATTCAATTGCAGTTTGATTAAAATATTCTACATTAATAAAACATGGTATAATTTTGATAAAAGTATACCACATTTTACTGATGATAATGAATTCAACTCCTACTTAAACTATTTAGTTCTGCAATAATTATAAATACCTCCAGTGAATAACAAGTATCAAGTTACGACAGTCATTATAATACAAGTGCAAAACATTTCCTCCACTTTATGAGTTAAAAAAGATTTCCCTTGCAATTTTATATTTTAAAACATAAAATGTGATAATAAAAGAGATACTTAAGTAAGTCGAAGAACATTGCTTAAGAAACATAAAGACAAATGAATCACTACAATTTACAAGGGGAAAAAGTACAGTATAATTTACCTGTGTGACAAGTGTATCTATATTATCTTCCAGAAGATAATCTGTAAAACTATTAAAAGAATAAACATTGAAACAAGTTAATGATTTTAGAAGAATATTTTTTTAAATATTTTTTTCTTAAATTAAACAGTAATTAGTTCATACGGAAACAAAATACATGCATATCGTTCAGAATTCTAATTCCATAAGAATAGCAACAGTTAAAGGACCATGAAGACCATAATTTGAATGAAATACCGTAAAATCCCGAAAGTAACCTCCCTATCGATTTAGCCATCCCCCCCTTTTTTGTGAAACATGAAATACTTTTATAATCCCGAATTTAACCCCCCCCCCCCCCCCCACTTCGCCTAAAATTTTTCCTATCATCTTCATTTGCCACTCCCTCCAAAAAAGAAAAAAAGATAGCATTTTCTGCTTTACTTAGAAAGCCTTTACAGAGGTTTAGTTTCCCTCTCCATGTGCAGGTTTTCTTTTCTAAAAAAAAAAGAAAGAAAAGAAAACAATTATTTAAACAAAACAAAAAAGAGGTCTGCAGGGATAATGTCGTCCTCCTCCACCGATAATGTTGATTCCTTTTGATGCAAGGGCACCCTTTTTTTTGTTCATATGTATTACAAAATAAATTTATGCACTTGTACTGCTTTTGATTCATTTTGGAAAGAGCATTTTTGTTCCGACTTGTGAAAATAAACAATCTTCAAGCCATTTTGAAAACGCGTTGCTTAAAAAGTGGCGCGAAATTTAAAAATAACCTTCTTTAAGAGAGAAATAAAGTACTTGAACGAGTTTAGGATAATCAGAAATGTATATTTTAGTAAATTGAGTAAGAGATTCGTCTGTTTTTATGTTCGCGAATTTTGTAAAGCGCAGTTTTCGAAATTACGATTTTGGTAACGAATTTGCGGCAGCGATTGTGATTTTTGCTTCTTTTATTGTAACCTTATTACGTTCAGAACATGATGAATTTTCAAGCGATAAATTATAGGGGTCTTGCTAACTTAAGGTGCAAAATTTAAAAAAAAAAATGGTGCCCACGTGCAATTTATTACGAGAAAATTATGACAGGTTTTAATTAATTTGTCACTCTGTCATTAATATTAACTCTTATTCACTTATTATTTCTTTTCTGTACTCTAAAATTAATACTACTAAAAACAATTATTTTGGCTAATTTTTCAAAAAAATCTCGATTACAACCCCCCTTCTGAAATTAAAAAGTTTTGTTTTGAAAATAGGGGGGGGGGGGGCTTACGTACGGGATTTTACGGTAGGTTTTTAAAATATTGCACTCAGACGGAAATTTCGAAAAAAGATCTGACAACATGAAATTAAGCATTATTTTCTCAGGAAGGAAACATTCCATCAACAAATGCAAGGAAATGAGAAATTTTCCAAATAAGGGAGGTTTTCCAGATAAGCAGGTTAAAGATAACCAGGTTCAATTGCAGATAAACATCATGAAATGGTATAACAGGAGGAAGAGTGCCACAATAGGAAGTAATGAAATTTTACAGGAGAAGCGTCAGGCAATTTGCGTTAAGAAAAGTAAGTTTGCGGTGCTCTCTAGTGGTTAACATTGGAACAAAAAATCTGTTATTTTCCAAAGAAGATAACGTGAAGGCCTTAAGGCAAAAAAAAAAACAAGAAAATTAAAAAGTTTGTATTGCGGAGCTCTTCTTCCAAATGAGCAAAATGTAAACACGGTTGAACGTCTATTAACCGAAGCATTTGGGAACCAACCCACTTTCGTAAATTCTTCGGATAAAAGAGGGATGCTTAAAATGGCTATTAAGAGACTGTTGAAGTTTTAAGTCTGATTTAACGCATACACATTTTCAGAACAACTACTATAAATGCGATGTGATCATTTATACATAAACAAATATCACACTAGCCAGAAAATGCAGTGTAAATTTAATATATTATAGTAAATTTTGATCATAATTATGTCATTTATGATGCCATTAACTTTATTTATTTCTTCTTTAGTTTTAATATGAATACATAAAGATGAAATAAATACTTAATACAGCAATACTTTACTTTTGCATTCAAAGGCTTCCCAGTTTAACAATGCTTAAAAACTAGAATCATTTAATTCTCAAGAAATTTACTGATGTATGGGGTGGGGAGGGGAAGGGGGTTGGGGGGAGTGATCGAAATGTACAGATAGTTTGGTTTTTACAATAGAAATAGTGACATTAAAGTGATGTTGTTTAAATACCAAAAAAAAATAAATAAATAAATAAAAAATAATAATTCAAGAAAACAGACCTTGAGTAAACAAAGCATTAGAAAAACAGTTTTGTATAATTGGTCCTACCACCGAGTTGGTCCTATCAAACCAAAATCCATCAAAAACATTGGCTCTACCATGCTAAGAGGAAAGTGAAATTGGTGGTCTGTTTTTAGCTCAAGCAAGTATGGCAAAAGAAGTGCTACTTTCGCATTTAAACTCAATTTTTATTCTGTAAAGCGTTTTTCCATGCATTTTTCGAGTCCTTAACCTGTTCCCTTTTGTATAGCAAAAGAAGCACTCTTTTCTTATTAAACAAGATGTTTAATTGTGCAAAGCGTTTTGCCACACTCGCTCAAAATTGAGACAGGGAGCTTCATCGTTGAAGAATGGGAAGTTCTCTCTCCTCTTAAGTGTTGTAGCTCAATGGGTTCTACCATGTTTTAAAGTGACAGGATTTCAGTACTAAAATATAATTTCAATTGCTTACCTTGAGCCATCCCTTGTCATTTCTGAAACATTAAAATATACATACATTAAAGTAATTCGCAAATAAAGTTAAAGAAATATTTTTGAAGAAAAATGTTACACTTCAAATTTTCAATCAATATTTACATAGAAATAAATAATAGCATGTTATTGAAATGAGTAAAATATTTAAAGAAATTTTTGAATGTATTTTTAAATTAGGAACAGTAAAACTTTCTTGCAGAATATACGCTTTAACTAATACTAGTTTAACTATAATTAAAGTAAAACATTAAAAATTTGCATATTACAACAACTAAAGAGGGAATAAAAAGACCTTTTTTTTTTAAAGCTATTTTACTCTGCTGCCAACATTTTTGTCTATTCCCACATTCTTCTGTTAGCCTTAATACACAACAGACAATATACATGTACTTAACCTCTCAAAGAAAAACAGCTCTTTAAAAAAGAAACAATATAAAATATTTAAACCAATTTGCTCATTTCTGAAACATTTTTTTTTCCTGGCAGCATCATCTGTTTAATAGGCAATTTAGGTGAAATTTTAGCTCAAAAAAAAAAAAAAAAAAGGCTTTGAGGTCTCTAGAATGCACACCACCCGACAGAATTTTGGAATTTTGTTGACAATGCTACTTTTAAAATATAGAAAAATTGCATTTTTCAAAAGCTTGTTATGGACAAATTTGAATTAAATAGGTCTGGTAAAAGGAGAACTACAAAAATTTCACCAATTTCATAAAAGCGATATTTGATATAACAAATGTTCTTACCAAATGCTCGATAATTAAAGTAATTTTCCAGTTCACTAAAGTAAAACAAAATAACATTTCAAAAACAAATAGTGTTTCATGTCAAAATACAGAAAATTGTCATACACATTTTACACAACTTTAGCTTTTATTAGATTTTACCAAACACTTTGACTTCAGAAGCTTATTTTGTATTTAACATTATTTTGCACAAGAAGCACCAGTATTGTCATAAATTATAGATCATACTCTGTGACTTCAAACCAAAGCATTGTAGTAACTAATAAATACCTTTGTACTGAAAATTGAAGCAATTAATTCACCAACTTTTTGAAGCTTGAAAATTGCACATTAGGGTCATTCCACGGAAAACGGTAATTTTGTCCCGCACGTGACGTTTCATATATTTCATAAAAAATAATTTAAAAGGATGATGAAAAAAAGTTTTGTTGCGTAAGAAATCACAAACGCATGTGTGACTTCTTAAGAAAAAACTATCTTCAAAAATTATTTCTTTCTTATGAAATATAGGAACCATCACGTGCGGGACAAAATGACTATTTTCAATGGAATGGGCATATACATATTTTTTCCAATGGTTTAAATAATTATTTCTAAACTAATGAGATATGTTTCCTTTACGTTGGAAACATAGCTTTCAAAATCTACAATTTGTTTCGTCATTGCTGTATTAATAGAGCAAAAATATTGGCTTATTCATAAGCAAGTTACCAGAGGTTGACTTTGGATGTCCCGCACGTGACGCATGTAAATAAATTTTATTTTAAATAACAAAATTGTTTAATAAAAATATAATTGTGTCAGAGTATCTTTGTATCAAATGTAAAGATTTAAAAAATCGCTTACCCATGTTTCATTTAAAAATATTAAGAGATATCACGAAATGTTAATGAAATTTAAGCGTATTTTTGTCCCGCACGTGACGGTGGAATGGCCCATTACTGCAGACACGTGTTTCGGTCATCCAGATGACTTTTCATCCAGAACCTCACACTTCTTTGCATTGAAAAAGGTGTTCCTTGTAACACCAAAACACATGTCTGCAGTAATTTGCAATTTTTGTGCTTCAAAACATTGGTTAAGTGATTACTTTAAACCGTAGTTATGTTTCTTTGATACATAAAAATGCAAAATTAAATAAACAGTAACATAAAAAAGTTGGACAAAAGTGTATGCATATAACAAATTGAAAGATACCAATAAAAATATTCCCATTACAGTCCCAATGAGGTCTTTTTCAGTACCTTCAAAAAAAATTGTACAGGAAAGTCTGTACTTCTATAAAAATGAAATAAAATCGGAACTTTCACAAAAATTTTGAAAATTGCCTAATGTACAAAAACCAATTATTTAAAAATTGGTATCACAGAAGTTCAAATTTTATTCTTGAATATAAACTTACTCATAAAGTTAAATGTTAAAATGAATGAATATACACAATGGACAACAACTATTTCATTGTATTTTAACTCATTTTTATCTGTTTTGCCAAAAGACACTAAGAAGTTTTAGCACAATCTTTTAGCATCCATTTCTGGGTTGCCATTGTTTTAATGATTTAGGAACTGTACAGAGCACAAAGCTTACTAAACTAAAACAGTGAGGAACTTTTTGTAGCTCTTGTGTTTTAAAGAAAATATTTTGTATTTTAAAGAATATGTAAAATTTCAGACTGGGCACATGCAAGGATTATCAGTTACATCAAAAATGTAGGACACATAACTAATGTTTGCAAAAAATGTTTAGCAACTGCCAATCTTTTCGGGGCCCCACTCTGAAAATTTTTGGATGTTTTAAATAAGTACAGTGAAACCTGTGTAAGTTGACGACTTGCGGTGCACTGCTTTAGTGGTCAACTTAAACAGGTGGTCGACGTAAACAGGTTGATTTATATAATATAGGACTAATTCTGTACCTGAAAAAGGCGGTCAACTTACAATGGAGTCAACTTTACAGGTTTTACTCTATTTGTTAAAAATTATAGTTTTTAAAAACTTTTTAAAGGATATGATCACAAAGATATTTTAATTTTAAATTTTTAAAGATTTTTTTTTTGAAATCATTAAGTAACATGTTAAATTTAAGAACATGGAATTCTTTATGAAATCAGCAATTATAAAATAACTTGCATAAAATTTGAGTTTTATGAGAGCAATTTTATAATTGCTCATTTCATAACATTTTACAACAGAAAATTTTCCACATTATTTGCCGCAACAGTTGATTCATTCAGTCTTACTCAAATCTTTTGATGTATTCATTAAAATACAAAAAATCATATTTTAAAGAACACTTAAAAATTTCTAAATTTTATTTTTTTAAAAAGGTATTTTCTAGAAAATTATTCAAATTACATATATGAAATTAATGGACATACTGTCTTTAAAATGAGCTGTTATATAACTTCGTAACTTCTATAAAACAAAACTTTATAACACTGCTGGGAAGTATAAAAAGTACTGTTTAACGAATTTTAAAAAAATAATAAATAGTCGTCAACTATGAATGATACATTTTTAAAAATGTATGTAAATTTAAGATGTCAAAGATTTCAATTTCAGAAAGTTTTATGAAAATCAGAGATGCTCAGGATGAGAATATTTATTTATCTATTTATTTGACATGGAATGACCCAAATCCTAAAAAGGGCTTTGATTAATTTTTGGGACTTTTGACTACCAAATATGGCTTTTAGAAGGGTCCCTACAAACAATACTTGGAAATGGATCCTTTTAAGGGGCTTTTGAGGGCCCGTGGGAACCCTGAAAAAGCTGTCACCTATTGAATTGAGTGCAAATTAACTTTTCAAGATTTGGCTTTGAAAAAGAGATGAAACTGAAATAAACTTATCTAGATATATCTTGGGGCATGGCACCACAATGCACTAAAAAAAATACTCTGAGTAATATGCAGCTTGACAGTTTGGAATCCTAGTGCTGTCCCCGAAATCATCTCAGGCATAACAGTTAAAAGGTGAATACAGTTGGACCTCCATATATCCAAGTAGCAAATTGCCGGAAAAAAATTTGATATGTAGAAAATTCAATATATAGAAACAATCTTATTTTATCCTAAAAATCTCCTGAAACATTAAAATTAAAGCTAATTTTCATGAATGAAACCTAGTTTCTAATTTATACAAGTATTAAATGAAAGTTAATAATTAAAAAAATAACAGAAATTTCATTTTTGCGCCTTCATACATCTTTATTTTTCGGCAATTCAACTTGATCCGCAACATTAGGGGATTTTTGTTTTGAGAATGTAATCGAGAGAAAAGTAAAAAATCAATCTACTTAACTTGAATGATTTTCACTGAAGCTAAAAAGAATAGGAATGATGATCAACAGGTAATAGGGATAACTTGAAACTGATTTTACTGCATTACTGGTTGAAACTAAAATATTTGAAATCAGCTTGAGGGAATTTAAGAACTCTAAAACGAAACAAAGACCTATCTACACACCCCTCAACCCCAGATTCCTTATGAGTTTCATAGCAACCTTTAGTGAACATAATTTTCTTCCCTAACCTTTATTTCTCAGGAGATAAACAGTATAAAATGGAAAAAAAACCTACTAATGTCTCAAAAATCCGATATATAGAGAGGTTTTCGACATATAGAAACAATTTTTCTATGTAATAAACATAAAAATTTACTGGGATTTCGATATATAGAAAATTTTGATATGTGGAAGTTCGATATAGGGAGGTTCGACTAAGTTGTTTTATCGATTTCTATTATATACCAGAACTAGCAGGAATAAAACTGATCTAAATTAAAAGATTCTGTCAAGTGCTACTAGCACATTAGACGGAAGCAAATACAGCTATATATTTGAGTAGTTTTTAAAAAAAAGCTGTTACCTTTCCCTCTTCCAAATCAATAATAATACCCAAAGCAGTAGCTACTTTGGATGTCTGTAACTACATTATGGCAATTTCTTTTTTCTCAAAAACTTTTATTAAAAACAAAATAACTTTTAATCACTCTTTTTCTGTAGTTGAAAACTACTCTCTGTTGGCTGTGGTACCAGTTTTACTTGCAATTTTTTACGTAATTACTTTTTTTCCCCCCGAGAAATTTGTTATTGTGTTAAGCGAGAGTTTCAAGTATGTAATAACATGCAGATTCATTTAAAACATTTAAAAAGAATCACTGGGAATTGTGAGATTCATTGATTAAAACCCTACAATGCAAATACAAACAAGACACAATATGTATCATTAATGTATTGGAAAGGGTTCAAAGGCGGGCTACAAGGCTAATAAGTGGACTTTCCCACTTAGATCATGATTCCAGGCTTAGAAGGCTAAAAATGTACAGTCTTGAGCAAAGAAGAGACCGAGGGGACATGATTCAGCTGTTTAAATTTATTAAAACGAAAGATGTTACGGGGCTAAAGTTTAGCACTGAAAACAGGACAAGGGGTCATTGTTTTAAGCTATTTAAATCTCAGGCTAACATGGATATTAGGAAAAATTATTATTATAGCAGGGTAGTGCAACCTTGGAACAGTTTACCGGAAGAGGTGGTAACGAGCAAGGGAGTAGACAGTTTTAAGAGGGCCATTGATCTTCACTGGGGATTGTAAATTGACTAGGACCAATCTAGCTGAGCCCAGAGCCTGTTGCTGGTCGTCGCTTTTGTATTTGTATTTGAATGTTAATGACTGACTATTTAAATGAAAGGAAAAATATGAAATCCATTGCAATAAACTTGTACACTGTAAGAAACTAATAACTGGAATTACTCATTTTCTGCAAAATTTTGCCATTTAAATTTTATTTTTAAAAAAACTTTAAAATTAGCTTTTAGAAATTTGTAAAATTTTCGAGCTAAATACTCACTTTATACTAAACAAATGCTCTGCATAAGAAGCTTCAGAATCTTCATCTTCATCAACTCCAATGTTGTTCAATGCCCGGTTAAGTATACCCTGAACTTGAAAAGCCTATGAGTATAGAAACACCAAAAATAATTTTAAACCATTTAGAAAATCAAAAATTATCTGAATCAAAATTTACAAAACTTAAAAAATACTTATAAAAAGTCATTGAAAAAATACTTATAAAACAAAGACTTTGAGCAGGGGAAAAATATTTAAGAATAGTTTGTAAAATGAAAGGATACAGAAAATGTTCAAAACCTAAAATCTCTGCCAAACACCAAATTTACTCTACAATATATGCACTAGGGTACGTCTTATTTTTGAAGATGTTATTTTTTCATGAGGCACCCTCTCATTTCGTTCCTTTGGATGAAAAAAAAAAAAATCACACATCTTAAAAATAAAAATTGAATAAAATTTAAAGGTTGCTACCATTGCTGCAAAATTTTAAATCTGTTTTTTTTTTTCTTTTTTTCATCGATTATTAAAACATTTATTTATGTTATCTTTTTGTTATTAATTTTAATTAGTAATAAATTAGATTGTTACTGACTTTGAAATTATTTCATTTTATTAAATCATGTTAATTAACTGTAGCTACAATCAACTCTCAACCTCTTAACTAACTGTTGGTTAGCAACTCAAAGAAACACAAGTTGTCAGTTAAGAACTGAAAAAGAAAATTAAAAGAGTTCTATTTCAATAATCAAAAACAAAATTATTGGAATCCATCATTAGATTATTTGCTTGACCTTGCTCTTGCTGATGGTACTTTACGCAAGATTTCATTTCCAGGAGAGAAATTATTTCCAACTGAAAGAAAACAAGGAGGACAAGGCAAAATTGGTAACAAATAAATCTCTATTTAAAAAGGCAACAGAACTTGTGTCAAAAGAAGAAATTTTGAAAGAAAGAAAATCATGAAGAATCTGAATCAATTGTAGTGAAAGTATTTTTTTTTTTTTTGAGCAATCACAATTGCTTATTGTTCTCACTTGACTGTTTTTGGAGTCCTATCATTTTATTTTCCCACCACCACCCTCTGCAACATCACCATCGGCTGGTTCCTCACGATGCTGCTCCTATAGCGAAAGCCGTCTCCAGGTTGCATCCATGTCCTACACACACATACACCTACACACACATACACAAACACACATATACACACACGCATACATACAGACACCTACACATACACAGAACTACCCACGCATTCATGCCTGCACACAGACACAAACACATATGCCTATACACACATACCCCCCCCCACACACACATTCATACACACAACTACCCACACACTTATGCCAGCACAGACACAAACACATGCCTACACAAACATACACATACCCCCCTACACAAAAACACACATACCCCCCCCCCCCCCCCCCCCCCCCGACACACAAACATACACGCCTACATACACACACTAGTGATTGCGAAAAACATAATTTGAATTCAAGATGTCAAAATTCAAATTAATTTTTCTTTTCTTTCTTTTAAAGCCACTGATGTAACTGAATGTACTTTAACTGATTCTGAAGAACAAGAATTTACAATAAAGTTTATCTAGATTTGGTCTTTTGTTGTTGAAAAGCATTTTCACTTACAAGAAGGAATTTGTTGCTTCAAGTAATTTTATTTGACATCTATGTGTCATTTCTGAAGAGAGAAACTCCAAATTGGTTTCTTTCTTAAAGAAACCTAAAAGAACAACTCCTCCAAAGAAACACTGAACAGCAGATGTTGTAGAACTAAAACCAAAGGAATCAAAATAGAGGATTTCATTACTAACATTCAGATTTTTTACCATAAAGGTTTTTTCATCAAGTTTTTTTGAAGAGATATTATCAAATAGTTTGCATGATGAGTAGCAATCAGAAAAAGGCTTGTATATTTCACATCACTAGAAACAAAGGGGAAAAAATTACAATATTGGTGAATGTAAAAGACTGAAATTGTAAACCAATGATATGAATGGCATAGTGGAACTTTTGCATGATTTTTGTTTGACATTATTACACAGCATTGCAACCATGAAATGCTTATTATTTTTTGTATATATATAGGAAATAAATATTTGGGTTATGTTTCTACCTTAACAAACCCAATTTCATGTTGATGTCAAATACTGCAATAGAAAAATGGGAATATATTTTTACTCTATTTTTGCACAATGAAGGTAGTTTTAATCGCTGGTAGCAACCTCTAAATTTTGTTAAAATTCTATGAAACTTTTAAGTGGGTATTTTTTCATCAAGAGGAAGCAATTAAAGGGGTGCTCCATAAGAAATTCAAATTTTTTTCAAAAAGTGCATTATAAGACGCACCCTAATATGCACCCATTAAAAATAATTTTGACCCTGATGGCCTGATTGGTAAAGCTAATTGGACTTGTGACCAGAAGGCCCCGGGTTCAATCCTAACCAGCCGAAGATCCACCGTCTTCATTTCAAGGTGAATGGGGGACACTAAATATACTCGTACAAAGTCCTCCAAATGAAGCGATACCTCTGGGGGTGCTGGATCAGGGATTGGCTCGGCTTCTGGACTGGATCAAAAAATCAGAACTATCTTCAGGGTCCCATCCAACTGGTTAAACCACTAATAGTGGTAGTACCCTGGAGTGTGAAGTGTCAATCGAAAATATCTTTTACCACTCCAGAGGAAAACTTTTCATTAATAAAATGTTACCATTTCTAGATAAAAAAAAAGTACTAAAATGACAGCTTTTTCACCATGTATTAAATCATTCTTTTACAACAATTAATCGGAGATGAACTCCAAAAGTCAAAAAAAAAAAAAAATTATGTGCATCAAACATGAGGCAGATAAATACACACTGGCGCATGCCAAGTCTACACTTTTGCTCTGTGAAGGCACAGATGCTGTGGATAAGTGCAATGCCATATAACTGTTAATTAATATGCATATTATACACTAGCCGCCTGCGGCGACCAGCTGGTCCGCCTTTTTACGTCATTCGCCTTTTTATGCCAGGGGTGCCGCCTTCGGCGGCAGCTTAAACAATTTAACGACGACATTAATCAATGTTTTTCTCTATAAATCAGTATTATCATTCGTTTTTTTACGCCAAAGTTGCCGCCTTCGGCGGCTGCTTAAATAAATTTCGTGGCGGTGTCAATCAATCTATATCTATCTATATCATTAATAATTTGAATAAAATATTTTCTAGATTTGTCTCCAGTTTCGTCGTTTGGAATATTTTTAAAGGAGGGGGAGGGGAGACACAAACGACGTACTCTTCATGCAAATTTTGTCGAAAAATAACAAAAAGCACTTCCACTTTTATGTGAAAGCATTGTTTTTTCAAAGTCATGGGGTATGTGGGGGAGGGAGGGGGGCATTGACATCCAATGTGCAAGCAGCCACCTACGGCGGCTTTTTGGCTAACTTGTCATTTACCTTTTTACTTCAAGTTTGCCGCCTTCGGCGGTTGTTTAAATAAATTTGGCAGCAGTATTAATCAATCCATCTCTATCTTTTTTTTTTATGCCATTCACATTTTTACGCCAAGATTGCCGCCTTCGGCGGCTATCTACCTTTACGATCTATCTCTACATTTTCTTATCCATCTCTATTTATTTTGACCTCCTCACCCATTTCCTAATACAAACAAAGAACACTCAAAAAACCGCTTTTTTTTATTTAAGAAGTAGAGCAAAAAAAAAAAAGCTCAAATTCCCCGTAGTGTGCAAAAAGTAGCGTTTGACAAAGATAAAAAAAATCTTGCTGTTTTTATTGAATTAATGCGCACAACTATGAAATGTAACGTAATATAGATACAGCGAAAGGTCCAGCTTGGGGGGGGGATGGAAAAAGAAATAAATGCAATCCCTAAATAAAACAAAAAAAAATGAAAGAAAAAAAGCAAGCGCTGCAGAAAAAACACGTGGTCATCACGTCAGAAAATGTAGAAGTAAGCTAAATAGTAAAAAAAAGATTAACATTGCTTGCGATTAAGATTCCATCGTAAATATCGAATCGAAACCCAAGTAGTGACGTCACCGGCATAAAAAATTGAAGAACGCTTTTTTCGACTGATGCATGAAAGGACATGTGTTCAGCATTAAAAAAATTGTAAAAAAAAAAAACTATTGCGTATTTTTATGAACTTTTTTCTTCTGAAGAGGGCGAAATGTTTTTACTATTACCAACTTAAATTTCAGAAATGAGGCTTTGATACTTCTCGCAGGATGATATTAGAAAAAAATAAAATCCAGAAAAACATGCAAATTAAAGGTTTTTTCAAAAATTCATAAAAAATGCAAAAATTGCTCTATCTTCAAAATTTTTTCATTCATCATATTTAAAATTAAATTTCTGACACTATAGTACCAAAAATATTTGTCTGGCGCGATTGGTTCGGGGTCTGTGAGGTTAAAAGTACTAAAAAGTGTTAAAAATCACATAAAACATTAACTAACTTTTTTTCTAATTAAAATATCAAAAATCTAAGCCCGAGGTGCACAACTTCAGCAAAAACTACACCTGTATACCAAATTTCATCTTTCTAGGCCTTACCGTTTTCCCGGGATGCGCGCCACACACACACACATACACACAAACATCTTATTTTATTATATGTATATATTATACATTGACTAACTTTGAAATAGTTTGATAAATTAATGAAAATAGTTCACCTTTTGCTTTCATGGATACATGATTGAAAGTAAAAGTTATTGTTCTACTAAAAACTGTCTATCCAATATTATTTTTCCCAGATAGTTGTGAGTTTTGTGTGTGTGGACAGACATTTTTTCTTACTTATACATCAAAACAAATACTTACATTTTGTAACATCAGCTCATCAGCTATATGATGATCCCAGTCAGCAGCAGGATTAAATTCATCTTCTTGTTCAGCAATATATTCTTCTCTAAAAAATACATATATACGTTATATATACAGCGTTACTTCATCCCATGAATATATATATATATCGCCACATTGCTTTAGACGCTGATGTGCTAAAAACTGGCTTTTTTATTAGGATTTTTAATTAATTATTTTTGTGCAACAAATTCAAAAATTTATTATCTTAAATTTTTTGGGTAGTTGCCTTTGGTCATTCACAAGATGGAAGTAGACAAGACTATTAAATGCCAAAGTTTCCAAAAACAGAATTAGATGCTTATCTCAAAGCAAACTATAGAAAATTTCACAAAATGTGTCACAAATCATCTTTTTAAAAAAAAATAATTAGTCCTTGAAAAATGAAATTATATCTGCACAACTGCATTTGATCCTCATTGCTTTGGAGGCTTTTCTATGAACTAAAATCAACTATTTCATCAAAAATGCATCTTCCTGCCAACTTCTCATTTATTTTTAAATAATTCAAAAACCTATTTTAACTGAAATTTCCAAAAATGTATGTTTTTGTAAGAAAATAGGTATGAAGTAATTGTTTTAGAATGTGCAAGGTTCTATTAATTTATTTTCTTATGAGAGAAGTAAACACTAACCCCTTCCCCCTGTTTTTTGTACTTCAAAACTTGGTAACAGTAGTAGCTACTAAGTGTTTTAATTCTAATGGCTTAATTCACTGGCCACTTCGAAAATTTTTAGTCCTGACCTTTTATCATAAAAGTGCTGTTTCAACCTTGAAAACTTCAGCTGGTTTATTTTGCTTTAGTGATCATATTTCTAAATGAAATATATGTTTTACATGGTACACCTGGAAAGTCAGGATTTTCAACAAAAAAAAAAAATGTTCAAAAAGTATCATAAGATTTTTCCGAGGAAAAAAAAACAAACATTCAAATTTTGTCTGTTGCGTACATTTAAAATTTTACCTGATGTAACTTTTTTCCATGAAAAAAAAAAAAAAAAAGAAATTCAAGATAGTTTTTTTTTCAAAAAAATAAAGAAAATTCTAAAATTTTTTTAAACTTTTCACAAAAAGGGGACACAAGAAATGAAACCTGGATCAACCATAGTAAACTTGAAAAGAAGCAAGAAAGGCATATTAAGAAATACAAAAAAGACAAAAGCGCATCACCCTACAAAATATATCCAGGACAAACACTAAATATGCAGGCATACAGAAGACGGAAAGGATGGGCAGAGGTCTTAATTTTGCCATATAATGTTTTCGTCGAGGTATCATTCAGAAAGCCTAGGGGTAATATTGATATCAGCAAAAATATATATTGAAAAAAAGTTAATAGTTTTATTGTAATTCATAATACTACTTTTTCTGGATTCAACATTCACGCACCCTGGGAGTGCTATTTATGCCACAGCCAATGAGACTATCACCATGACACCAATGCAAATTTGACTATCTATCACTACATTTCCAGTCTTCATGACAGGATTTTAACTGTGAATTATGGGCTTTTAACATTACGTTACGTAGAAACATATGGGGAAAATAAACCTTAAATTCTAAGATTGCACAAAAGGGGGGCAATGAAAAAATTCCAATATTTGAAATCAGCATCAAAAATCACTTTAAGAGCACTTCAAATGTTTCATGTGCCAAAATCTTTGTTCATTACATTATTAATTCATGTTATAGTCACAATGTGGTTTCCATTTTGCTGCAAAACCTGCAAAATTGAGATAAAACACCAACAAAACTAGTTTTTGACAATTGATAAATTTCTATACTGTAGCATTCAAAATCCATACAAGATGAGCAATGTTCCGTACAATAGGACTTGTAAAAATTTGTACATTGCATGGAAGACTTGCATAAATTTGACAGCAGTAGGGTTTTATTTGCAAGACTGATTTTTTGCTGATAAGTTCATTTAGAGTGATTGAGATTATATTGATTGAAAGGGGTGAGCCAATAATCCCCAAGACTAAAAAATGTAGGTACTGATAAAAGGTATTTTAATTCAAAAAAAAAAGACACATTTTGTAGGAGAAAAAATACTTTTAGTTTCTTTGTAAAAGATGTATGCAACACACTAATCCACAATTTTTATCAATTATTATAAATGCCTATTGATCATCATTTGGGACTAAAAAACAGACTACGACCAGCCTAGCTGGGCCCAGAGTCTGTTGCTGGTCGTTACATTTGTATTTGCATGCACAGTAAAATCCCTCTTATGCGCTATTGTTCACAATAAAGAGGTGTACACAGGACAAGGGTTTAATATCATGTTTCAAAATAAAAGTTTCAAATATCGCCTTATTATAATCATATCAGACAGAATGTTTATTCTTTACAAATGTTGAAGGTTCCAAATTTTTTTTTAAGTAAACAAAATAGAGGATACATACTGGGCTTCATATAGGTCCCGAGAAACTTCTTCAATAAAACCACTTGAGCACTCAGGACATATCAATTCCACAAACTAAATTGGTAGAAATAAATCAAACATTGATTTTTAGAATTTAGTAAAAGATACGAAATAATTTTATTGAAATAATCTTTCAACAAATAAATTCTAGAATTCTCAGTTAAAGCATTACTTGTTGACCAAGCACTGCAGTACATCTTACATGAGATTGAAAAACTGTAAGTTTTGCATTTCTCAATCATACTGAATACTTTACCCTGGTCATGGCAGTGCTTCGCTATCAGAAACCTTAAAGCAGCTTTCAGGCTTAACTAAACAAGAAAATATATTCAGGGGTCTGGCCAGAGGAAATTTGGGTCCATTAACGGACCCTTCACAAAAATACGATCACTCAAAACGGACCCTTCACAAAATTCCGATCAACCAAAACGGACCCTTCACAAAATTCTAATCAACAAAAACGGATCTTTCATAAATCATTTATTGTAAAAGCAAATCTAAAATCCAAACAATGGCTAATTTTTCAAAAGAAATGTCCGCATATTTCTGTGATGCTTAGTGTTTCTTTTATCACAGCAGAATCAAAATAGCCAGCAAGGATGTTGTTATAGATATCTCTGAAAATGTTATTGACCTGCATCTTGATATTGCTACCTCAGCACCTTTCTCCCTCTGCTCTCAATCTAAATAATAACACATGTCAGGGAATTGAACTTGTTATGTTGTTGCTTGTCCCACTTGGCAGACAGAAACATCATACCAAGTCCATGAAGCCGTGCAAAGAAAGTCCCTCCCAAACAGCACAAGGATCGGAATACAGCTGATTCAGGTCACAGCCGATGCAAGAGAAAATAGGGGCGGGAGCAGCCTGAGTCAAATTGCATTTTGGGCACAAGGGGAAAACCTTAATACCAGCCACATGTCGCTGTGCTCAAGTGTGTCCACTTCTCAGTCGGGCTAGGACGGTTTGTTGTTCTCTACTACTTGCCCGAAGTAAAGCAGCGCCAGGGCGGGATGCTTTGTACCATTCATGAATAGGGGGCTGTCTCCAAGAGGAACTGATGCTTTGCTTAACACAAGTTGCAATTTCTGAAAAAGAAAGGCATCCGTTATGGGGAGAGATCTCTCGGCTCCCGTGACGAGCCAGCCCATCAGCAATCTCATTTCCAAATACATCAACATGTGACGGTATCCATTGAAAAGTAATGGTGAGATGTTTACTCAAGTGTTTTAGATGTTGGATTATGTTCAGAGTTGTTTTGTCACCTTGTTTCCACCATTCAGACAGATGCTGAATAGAGCTTCGGCTATCACTCAAGATCCAAATATCAGTACTGACACTCTCTGTGACGCAATAATTCAGAGCCTCCTCAATAGCTAGAAGTTCGGCCCGGAAGACGGAGCAAAAATCGGGGTTTTTAATACAAATCTTAATGCCGTTTCCTTCTCTGATATAAACACCGCTACCGGAGATAGCGCCATCACCCCTGCTACCGTCAGTATATATTTGCAATGCATCACATGGGAATTGGTGAATAACCTCCAAAGGAAGTTATCTAAGATACTCCGGGTGTTGGGAGCTCTTGTTGGTGTACGAGCACAAGTGAGGTTTGAAGAAAACTCCTTCATGTAATGATGGGGCAGCATCCAGACCACAAGTCAGTGAAACATATTCAACTTCATTAAAAAGGAAACCCTCGCTTTCAGCAAAGCTAAGTGGACTCTGTCTCTTAAGGCGTTGATTATTCTTCCAGTTTCGTACATAACTGGAGGTCCTGTTCTGGTCACCATAACTAACAAGCTTAGCAAAGTATTTAGCCAGGAGATATCTGCTTCGGAGTCCTAGAGGTTGCAGGTCAGCCTCATACAGAACAATATCCTTAGGGCAACTATTTCGGAGGCCAGTGATGATTCTTGCAGCAGAGAGCTGAACCCTTTCCAGTTTTTCAAGGTTACTGACAGCGGCAGTCCGATATACCTGAAACCCATATTCCAAAACGGGACGAATGAGCGCAGTAATTTCGAAGTGTCTGAGCATCCGCTCTCCAGGTCCTGCCAGAGATATATTTTAAAATTTTCTGTCTTTGTTTGCCTCTTAGGACCAAGTTATTTATATGTGCATGACTGAGAATTTCCTGATCAAGGATATAACCCAAATATTTCGGGTGCTTTTCGCATTTCAGCCGTTTTCCCAGCAGAAAAACTTCAGGCTCGTAATTATAAAAATGTCTATTTGTGGTAAATATACTTGCAACAGACTTAGAAGGATTGAATATAATTTTGCGCTCTATAGCAAACTTCTCAAGTTCAACGAGAGAAGAGTTGATGTCCTCTTGAGCAGTAGTTAGACTTCCGCTGGTGCTCCAGATAATTATATCATCAGCATACAGTCCTGTACATTTCTTAGTATTATCCCCAATCTCGATTCCGGTTATAAATAAGGAGAACAGGGTGGGGCTGAGTACAGATCCTTGTGGTATACCTTGACTTAGTCTGAATTTGCTTGAAATGATGTCTTTAAATTTCACGCGTATATATCTAGCTCTTAGGAAATCAGCCAGCCAAGGCAGCATCTTCCCACTTATATTGAAAATAGTATGAAGTTTGCAAATAAGCTTGTTCTTCCAGACCCTATCAGAGGCCTTGGATAGATCCAGAAAGGCAGCAATTGTATGATTGGTGGGACTCAAGTTATGAGCATCCCTGATATTCTGGCCAAAAAATAAGACCTGATCCATTGTGCAATGACCTTTACGAAACCCGTACTGCTCAGAGGGAATAAAATTACCATGAGCAAGATAATTGGCAAGTCTATGTAAGACAATCCTCTCCATGAGTTTGCAAAAGATACTAGTAAGTGCGATTGGTCTATAACTATTAGGGTCATTGGCTGGTTTACCTCATGAACTTGCCATTGAACTTGATACTGTTAAAGAATAGAATAGCTATAGGGTGGGGAAGAAATGTGATCGCTTCAGATATGGTTACCAACTACCTATAAAATTAAAATTAACGCTAAATAAACATCTAGTAAACCTTTTACAGGGACTTGGAAAATATTCCTAACATTTTACCAGCTTGGCAATTTTTGCGCTTTTATGGTGTGATGTTTTAACGTTATCTTGAGAAGAAATTATATTAGTATTGAATATTTTATGCTAACTAGGGGTGCTTGGGTACCGATTATAAACCGGAATCCCTGTATTTTTTCCTATGTCAATATGGGAATCTGGTATTGTTCATTATGTTACATCTCCCCACCTCCTTTTTTTTCTTTTCTTACTCCGAATTTTCGGCGAAAAGATCGATTTTTTATTAATAACATTCATCATGTAAACCTATTAAAATGCAATTCTAAAATTGTTTTACTTAAATAAACTCTTTTATTTGCTGTTTTTTTTTTTTTTTTTTGCTTTTGACGCTTTCATTTTGAAAAATGCGATCTCTTTGCATCCGGTATGACAATCGAATCTTATTCATTTTTCATGCTAACTACGCTTTGTTATGAGGCACAAACAAATGAAAATTCTCTTTACTTTTAGTGAAATCATTAGTTGAAGTGGAATTTTGCGTTCTTTTTAAAGTGTCCAGAGGGTTCGATGGTTTAATTTTATTTTTGCTTCAACTATGTTGATAGACATGAACAATATGTTTATCATTAACCTTTAATATGCAATTTGAAGAGAATTTTACTAAAATAAATTCTTTTATATCCATTTTTATACTTTTGATGCCTTCATTTCAAAAATTTCAATCTTTTTGCATCCGCATGGGAATTGAATATTTCGCATTTTTGATGCTTACTACGCTTTATTCAAAGGAAAGCAAATAAAATTTATACTTATTTTTTGTTAAAATTACAAATTTTAAAAGTTTTAAATGAAATTCCATGTTCTGTAAAAATTTCATGGGCCAAAAAGCCAAATACTGAACCACTGCCTAAATTAATTTTAGTTTCAATTATTTTAAGTTTTTACTCTCCATACAACATCTTCAGAAAAAATTTCTAGTACAATTTAACAAGATGTGGAATGGCATATAGATACTGATACATCAAGGTTGACCTTCCTCTGGAGAATGATACCTCCCTATTGCTATGAAAACTCTCAAAAATGCACCAGAAAAAAGGAATGCCACAAAACTCCCAAAAAATTATTTCAATGCCGCAGTTTGCGCCATGAGCCTCCCCTCCCCCAACGCATTTATTAATGTCTATAAATTCAAAATTTTTGTTTTTACAAAATAATTTATTTTTTCACAAAAAAGAAAAAAAAAACGATCTTTCACAAAAAATTTTTTGATTTTTCACAAAAATTTTTCATTTTTCACAAATTTTTTTTATTTTTAACAAAATTATTCTGTTTTTCACAAAATTATTTGATTTTTCACAAAAAACGGACTCTGTGAAAAACCCTGGACAGACCCCTGATATTGCAAGAAAAATCCAACTCCATATTTCAATTAAGAGTCCAGAAAACAACAATAAAAACAAGCAAGTGACGCATAAACAGAAAAGAAATATCTGCCCGTTTTGAGACATCTAGAGTCGTACCAAGTCCTACTTTGGCCTAGCAGCCGAGCACTCGGCCTTTCACTACTCGACCGAGTACCGAGTTTCAATTATGTTTTAAGAAGAACCACCGACACATAAATGACGAATTTTGAACTCATTGGAATAGTAGTATAGATCTCTATGTCCAAATAATAGGTTTTAAAACAAAATTCCAGCTGAAATTTAACTACGCATTATTTAAAAGATTTTGTTTGCGTCAATAATTTTACAAATAAGTTATTTTTTAAATTAAGCTAATGAAACAACATTAAAAGCACAAATGTGACACGTGTTTCTGCATAACAAGGAATGTCTTTTTCAGTGCATAAAATGAATGTAAAAAAATCCGACTTTTGTCGTCTGTCTTTCTCTTTAAATCCATTAGCTCACATTTTGTGCAGTGAAAAAAGCATTCCTTGTAATGCCAAAACACGTGTATGCAGTGTTCCTGCACATTTGTGCTTTTAACGTTGTTTTATTTTTTAAGAAAAGGAATTATGCTTCTTATGAACAATTTTGTTTGTGGCAAAAATCCATTTAATAATATAAAAATCTCATATTTTTTGTACTTACATTTTTTGCCCCATTTTTAATAAATAATTTTCATTAACTTTGGGGAATTAAGGTAAAAATTTATTCCATGAAGCATAACTCTTCATTATGCTCAAAATTTTAATTTCACTTGTAAATTTGAATTGTGAATGATTGCAGTATATTATATGCTTGCACTTTTTTATTAATTGTAAAATCTACTTTGAACAATATTCAAACATTTTTTACAACTACTCGGTATTGACTGAGTACCTGATCAAAATTTGGCAAGTACCGAGTAGTTACCGAGTACTCGGTACGTCTCTACATAATTCTATTCAAAAACTAACAGAAAAGGGGCACATATACTAAATGGTATTGTCGACATTTATAGCAGGGTTGCCAGACGTCCCGGATTTCAAGGGACAGTCCCGTATTTTGAAAAATTGTCCCGCGTCCCGGGGAACTTCCATATGGGACAGCTGAAGTCCCGTATTCTAGCTAATAACAATATTTTACAAAACGCGACATTATTTTAAAGTTCAACCGACAATATCAACGCTAATTTTGAAACAAAGCGGTCAAAATATACCCTACTTAGAGAGCAAAACAAAAATGTACTTATGTCAGGGTGTTTAGCTCATATAGTTAACACTGCATTTCGCCATGCTGCTGATGCTTTAGAAATTGATGTCAAAACTTATTTTAAAAATTTATTCACATTTTTCTAGATCTGCAGTTAAGCGGAATGAGCCGAAGGAGTTTGCTAACCTAGAGTTTAAAGAGCTAGGTACTAAAGCAAATCCCGACGTGATGGCAAAGTTTAGCTCCTGCTGTAGATCGACTCATTAAATCTTGGCCTGCTCTCATAAATTATTTTATATGCGAATGAGAATCCATCCCTAAGCCTCTCAGAAAATTATTGCTTTTAGGTGAAGAAAGTACAGCTACAATATTTGAAAAACCAATGAGGTTCCATTAGTTTTCCATTTTCTTAGTAATGTGTCCCCCGTTTTTGAAGTTGCCCGTAAAAAACTTCAAAATAAATCTACAACTGCAGCTGATAACTTTATGATACTATGACACATATGGTAAAACAGCTAGAGAGCAGATTTGAAGATAAGTTTTATAAAGCGTTCGTCAACAAAACCTTAAAACATCTAGACGGTAGAAAAATACAATATCTGACTGAGGGATACCAGACATTTTTTGAAATAGCAGTGAATTACATGAGAAGGTAGTTTGGTTTCACAAATAAAAATCCCTTTTTTGTTTTAAGACCAATGGCTTTAATGGATAAAGTAGTTTTCTGATTGTCAGCTATTGAAGAACAGTTAAGTATTGAAAATAAAGTATCAGTAGATGATCTATACGATGAGTTTTCACAATAAAAAAAGTTCTTAATAGCAAAGTTGCACAAAAAGCTATGAACATTGGCGATAAGTGGCAAATGGTACATTAAAATTGCTTTACTCATTCAGATTCATAGGCGTGCTCACGGGGGTCACTAGGGGTACCGTGGTACCCCCATTAGTGTATAGAAATGAAAGTTAATACGAAAGTGGCTAAAATTTTACATTTTTAGGTTCATTAATTTTTACCTCATACGCTTTAAGACTCACAATATTTGAAAATTTTCCTTAAGCAAGCAAGTCTGGAAGCCTTTCCGAGCGCAATTTCAACCTCCTGGTACAGTGGTACCCCCCTTTCTGAAGCCCCGTGCACGCCTATGTTCAGATTTCTCCATTGGCTGGTATGGCATTAAAAACCAAGTTTTGTTCTCCGATTCCGTGCATTACTATTTCAGATAAAGTAGTCACATTTAATGAGAAAATTTTTCAATTGCACCGTCGAACTTATAGCGAACGCAAATAAAAAAACTAATTAGCACCTGTTCCTATCAACGTCGATCTGTTTACTGAACTTCGTTCTATTGCTTGCTTTATTCTTTGAGTTAGAGTTCCTCCAAAAATGTGCTGACCCATAAACATACTGAGAAGAATCTTCCGAAAGCTATTAAAACATGGTTGTTTATCACCCCTTAAAAATATATAACCAGTAATTGCCCTCAATCTCAAAAATATACCCCTTCCTCCTGCCCCTTTTACTCCTCGAAGCCTGTCCCGTATTTACTGTTCTTAAATCTGGCAACCCTGATTTATAGTCAACATCCAAGGGTTTCCAAACTTTTTCGATTTGCGGCACCCTCTTATCCCCCCCCCCCTGAAGAATTACAATAGATTCACAGCACCTTAGTCTATCTTTATTGTACATATTTCTATTTATATTGTGGAGATTTTGCTGTGGCTCTAACATATCACTACGACACCCTCTCCCCCCCCCCCCGGCACCCACCTTGGAAACCCCTGGTTTCCACCAATCAGTTTTGAAACAATAGTTCAGGGTGCACACTATTGGTACAATAAAATTCTAGCATTATCAAGGACTCAAAATGTAAATGGAAAAAAAAGGAACCAAACTAAATACAAGCTACATAAAGTTACACTGACTACATGTGCTTATGTCTCATCAAAAATATTCTAACCTTTTTGCTTACACGACAAAAAAGTTACTATCTTTAACATTAAAAACTCGACTTATTTATAACACTTTTCTAAAAACAAAACTTGCTTTCTCCCATTTGACATTACTGATGTTCCAGATATTAGTACTTCCTCTTCAAGAATGTTTTTGTTTTTCAAAAAGCCGTGCTTGCTGTGTAAATTTAAGTTATATTTCTGCTGTTTAATAAATTAGTATAGCGAAATGAGGAAAACTTTACTCTAAAAGGTTTTCAAAAAATATGAAAATTCAAACTGTTGAGTGCACAAAGCGCAACCCCTTTCTGAAAAACTAGTTGCGCCACTGAAAATAACAAAAAGATAACTACAGAATACTTCGCCATCAGATTTTTTTTTTTTTTTTTAAATGCTTTCAGATGAATAAAAAAATCTTAAGTGAACAGAACTCACTTCGCATGCTCGAAGGACTTGAAATGTTCCCTACAACTATAAACAAATATTCGGAAACTTAAAACAGAAACGTACTAAAAAGAAAAAAAAGATAATAACAGTTGCCAGTATAATCCAACGTGATTCAATTGATACAGTTCTTATCTAAAAATAATTTGAAGCATTCCAAAGCAATGCAAACAGAAGCAACATAAAGAAGCGTTCAAAAATAAATATAACTAAAAATTGAATTTTCTATTTCATTACTTACAGGGTGCAAAGGAGAAACTTCTCGCGAGCATTGATGGCAAAAATATTTCGTAGGAGTTGGAAGTTCCACAGCTTCAGCCATAATCCTTTTGGCTCCTCACAATTTCTCAATCTTCTTCAGTTTATAAAAAGAAACTAATTAATGGATCACTGGCGCTAATCGCAATCGCTTCTCGCGCAATGGGCTGTGTTGAGTTGCTTTTAGAATAGATAGTTGAAGTTGAGTTGAAACGAGAAGAAAGGGCGAAAATTCATATATTTTTTTTTAACGATATGCCTTATTTTCAAAATAAATTATTCAAACTCATGAAAATTCAACTACAAAAATAATTTTATTCTTGCAAAAGCTATTACTATTTTTCGAAAAATAACTTAAATTATATATTCCTTAAATTTTGTGGAAACAAAAGAAAAAAAAATCGTCCAATAATGGAAATGTTTGGATAAAAAATCAGTTTTTAAAGGGTAAAATGAGAACATATTTAAAAGAAAACCATTTAAATTGAACCACGATATAGATATTGCTTCATAAAGGAGCTCCGTAAATTAAACTCTCCCCTAAAAGTTTGAAAACGTAAAATGGACGCTATATGCTAAACAATCATCCAAATTATTTAAATCATCAACTCTTTACAAAATCCCGTTTTGGGAGCAAAGGTTTGCTCCTGATTTCCGAAAACAAAAGGTTTTGATTTCCAGACTGACGTCACACAAAACAGCAGCTGTCCACTGCTTGTACAAAGGTCAATTCTTTGACCTCAGAGGTCATAGATTGCTATTTGTTATTGATACATTTTCCTAGATTACAGGATGGGCTCGACTCAGTTTTATTCTTCGTCTTTGTAATCTGTACACTCTCTACAATGAATTTTATTTTGTTTACCTTTACTTTTATTACGATTGTATATTTTGTTGCTGCTTTGAGTATTATAAAAGGTAAGATTTTCGTTGTACATAGTTTAAAATGTTACTTATTTAGTCATGTGTTTCATACAACGTTAAAACTTTTGACAAACTTGTTTAGTGATTTTACTCTCTTTATTATAAAAATGGTTTCTGCCTGAGAGATGCCCTCCTCAAAAGCAGAGGAGATGATGGGGACGTTCACCCTTTTTCCCATGCAGCTTAAGTTTTAATTCATAGCATCTTAACTTGCTAATATATGTATAAGAATCAGTTAATGTTGCTTTGATTTTTCAGATTTCCGTCAGTGAGAAGCAAAAGGGATTTAAGTGCGTTTCAAGTTTTGAGTTAAACGCGTTCAAAGTTCCGATCATAGGAAGATTGGACGCCGCGGGAACATTGGGCGCCGAGCACTTTGGGCACCGGGAACATTTTGGGCACCGGGAACATTTTGGGCACCGGAAACATTTTGGGCACCGGGAACATTTTGGGCACCGGGAACATTTTGGGCGCCGAGCACTTTGTGCGCCAGGAATATTGGGCGCCGGGCATATTGGGTGCCGGGGAACATTGGGTCCAATGTGCTCGGCGCCCAATGTTCCCGACGTCCATTGCTCCCAGCGCCCCAATAACCTTCCCATTTTGAGTTTCGGTTTCATTGAAAAGTTTTTTGAACCAGGGCTGATTGTAGCAGAGGAGAGGTTCTCTTACCATTTGCTGATTATCTCCAAATTTTCAATTTTGACACTTACATCACTTTACTTCTCACTGCCTCAAATGTTTCTTAAATTCATAAAATGTTTTGATGTGGTATTTAATAAACACTTTCAGAAAAACACTAATACCATAACCTCTACTTGATTCGTGTTCGTGCGCGTCACTCACATTAAAAAGCATTACAAATATGAAGTAGATTGTAGCGAACCGATGCGAAAAGAATTTTACAGAGATTACAGCGCCTAATATCGACAATTTTAACGTGATTCAATAGATAACTCTTTTAATATCGCCAAAAGTACCAAATTGAAAAAAAAAATCGAAAAATATTTTTTTTCTTCAAATTTGTCGTTAATTTGGCGACCAAAAACATGGCGATTTTTTGCCAAATTGTAACACCACTAAAGTTTGCATTGAAATCAACACTGATTTTCCCCCATAAAGGTGTAAAAGACCCCTTTTGGAGCATCCGAATGCAACCAAAACGGATGGAGCTCAACTGGACCCCACAAGGAGTCTACATATCAAATTTCAACTTTCTACGGCATACGTGTTTGAGTTATTCGAGATACAAACGCACATACATACTTATATACATGTAGACGTCATGAGAAAACTCGTGTTGATTAACTCTTCATTCAGGGGTGAGAAAAAAATTAATTTAAACCGATATTTAAGTGAAAAAATTTTCTCGAATACAATACTTCCTTTACTATGTAAAATGAAGTGGAAAATATTTAAATCATGTAGTTCATGCCAAAATCTTGAGGTTGTTTATTATTTTAAAAATATCCGGAACAACAAATGTTGAAGTCGGGAAGAAATATGATTTCTTTTTAATTTATCATAAACTAGCTGCGTCACCCGGCTTTGCAAGATCTACCTCGAAAATTTAAGCAAGGTGGTGCGTGTTTAACAATCAGGGTTAAAAAAAAAGAAAAAGAAAAAAAAAATCTGTAAAATTTCTCGACTGAATCGCGGAAAAATAACCAGAGAGGGAAAATTTTCCTCTAATTACAGGAAAAGCCTCATACCAAAAGCAAGCATTTTATTTCTCCACAGTCGAGAAGAAAAAAAATGACAACAGTTCTTTCTTCTCAATGATTTTATTGACGATAATTAAAACTGAGCTCGCAGTAGACGATAAACTTCCGATTTGATATTGATGTTCCTTTACTTAAAAATGCGTATAATTTTCTCTCCTTTGATTTTACAGACTGATTTTGAAATCCGAAGGAAGTACGTAAATCTATTTCCGGGCGTTTTTTGCGGGCTTTCGAATGAGACTAAAATCGAACCGATCGGATAATTATTTCAGGTAGAAAGAGCCTTTTAATGCCATTTAAGGTGCTAAAACTAAATCCAACGGTTCGGTACTTCTTTGCCGCTTGAAAATCCATCTACGTTTGTTGTTGGATGCCCAACTATATCCCTGTCAAAGTTGGTCGAGATCCGACATAAACTGGATTTGTATCGGGAATATGCATACATATATGCACATATATTCTTTGTTTTATTTATATTAATGTATCTTGAAGCAGCACAGTATAAGGAATACGTGTAGCAGTGATGAGAAGGAGGTCAAAAATGGCTAAAATAAAAAGTTTTTAAATTGTTTTTTTACCTGTTATTTATTTATTGTTTGTAAGAATTTTGACCACTATGCTCTACCCTTTCATGGATTCATTTGCACCAAAACAATCGTTAAAAATTAGTTTTGAAGTTTTCGAATAACATATTTTTTAGCCAATAACTTGAGAATTAATATATTCTCTTCATAAATTAGCTTCAGTTTATATAGAATTTTTCATTTCACTTTACTCTCATTTTTTCTACCATTTTAAAATTGACTGTTCTTCCAATTTATCATTAGATAATTTTTATAAAGCTTTCAATGATGTTAGGTTTCACTGTTGGAAGTAGAACAATTTGTTCTTAAGGTATTTTAATTATTTTTCTTAAATCATTTTTATTTTTTTCTATATCTAAGATGTATATATTGTAACGGATTCGGTGCGACTTCCACTTTCTTGAAATAAAAACACAGTTCTTGATAAAAACACAGGAAATTTATTTACACTATGTACAGGAAAGATCGTCAACAACTGCTAAATTATTCATCAGCAATTAAGCAATTATCACACAACACCGTAAACTCAACGTTTACACACGTATTTACTTCCAAATACGAAAACAACACAGCGAAATGCCTCGCTATAAACAGAGCAAAAATGCACTCAGTTCGAAATCTCAATCGGAACTAACTGTTTATCCATCGCTAACGGCTTAAATACACCGAAAAGAAATTTCTCAAATATTCCACACGCTTCTATAAAGTAGTAGACCGTTATCAATGAAAAGAAAGAAAATAGGGGTCGTATACTTTAGCCGAATGAAAAAGGGGTTGTATATTCATTACGGGAAACTATTTACAGGTTACGTTCCTACAATAATTACTATTTACAGGATTTGTAACAATATTAAAGGAAGTATTAGATTCGTGGAAGTTCTCGAGTTACGAATTTCGATGTGAGCTGAATAACTGAATCAATTTTGAGGATTTCCGAAAAATGTCTGTCATAGTGTACTTGTGTGTGTGACCCATCTTTTTTGGATATGCGACTTCAATTTCGGTTAACTTCCAGGAGAGCGCCTCCACTGTAACGCCCGAAAAACGCCCTCTTGGTCATTAAGAGTCAAGAGTCATCTAAAACTGCGTCTCCAGAACTGCAATTTCGAAAAATTTATGGGGAGAGCCCCTGAATCCTTCCCTCTTCTTTACACACTCAAAGACAATCTACAGAAGTCATTTTAAAGTTTCAATTTCGAAAAATTGCCGGGTGAATGCCCCCGAACTTTTCCTTCCACTAACAATACCAAAGATGTATCAAAATTTTTGTTGAGAGTTTTTGCAACTCCAGAGATAAGTGATTTTTTTACTGTAATTGTTTATTTTTACTGCTTTAGTTTCAGTATCTTTAATGTATTTTATCATATAATTAAGCATTTTTATGCTTTTAAGTCTTATTTTTGATTTACTTGCTTTCTTAAAGTGTTTTTCTATTCTTTGAAGCTAAGCCTAAATTGTGCTGATTTCTTTGTTGTTAACCCTGAGTGCTTTGTTAAGTGTGTAACTTGTTTATTTTAAATTACTGCTTGTCTCAAGATTTAGTAATATTTGCTCCTTTTACTTCCAATGCTTTTTAATTCTAATAATTAGCATTAATTCTTCAATTCTGCATTTTTAAGTACTTAAAGACGTAGGGCCACATAACCTCAAAAATGACCAAACTATTCGATTTCTTTTTATTGTTTATTTTAAAACTTCAGATTGTTTCAAACTTTATGAAGAGAGTTTCAACGCTCTAGTTGAATTATTTAAAAAGTTATTAGCGTTAGGTCACTCATACTAGATGCGCCTTTTATCGATTTCGAACTGTTTTTGAGCAATTACGAATTGCTTATAGTTTTTACTTGACCGTTGAATGACGTCTGCCTTTGATTTTATTTTTTTATTCTTATAATGCAGGAATTCATGTGCCTTGGAATCAAATTATTTATTATCGACCTTCACAATTTTACACAATCCTTTTTACGTGAAAATAGTATCAAGCACATAACATCCAACATCCATCCCCTTGCATCCATTTGAATTTTGATGTCATGAATTCAAACTATGGTTGCGATAAAAGCCATTAGTAGAAAAAAGAAACTCCTCCTATCGCGATCCGCGATAATGAAAACCATAATTTGAACTTAAGGTCTCAAAATTTATACTTTTAAAAAATTGAAATATTCTTCACTGCTTTGATTTTTTTTAACAGGCATGAAAATTAATTATTGGCTAATAAGTAAGCGCATACAAATATTCCAAGGAATTACATATTTTATTTAAATGTTTTAAAAAGTGCGTTGAATGGGATGTGACCCCTAGGTATTGTGATGTAGTTTCACACAATAAAAATTGAATTTAATTCTAATTTTGATATATGAAGAATATACTGGCGATTGAGGAAACTGTTTGTTCTTCTAGAAGAAAATAGTTACCAATTTTTTCATAATTTGACATAAGGAAGCATGCTAAAACGAAAGTTAATGCTGCTGCGTGATCATGTGATCGTGTTGGCATCAAAAGTGTAATGTAGTAGTTTGATTAATGCTGTGTGTTGTATATTACTAGTTGCATGGGGTGGGTGTCTTTAAATTTTGGTTGTTTACCTTGAAATTATAATAAAAATGCTCAAGTGGATATTTTTCTAAACAATTTCAACTTTGACGCTAGAAGAGAAGTTCAAAATAAAAAAACTGCAAGTCCAGCATTACTAACTGCAGTTCTCTCCATTTTATCTGTATAAATATTATTGTGAAAATTTTATACAGCGAGCCCACCCGCTAAATTAAGGCACGAGCCGCCACTGCATACTGCAGTACAAGAGCAGAAAAAAGGGGTAGAAATGATAATTCTGAAAGAAATTCCATTGCAATACTTGGTTCAAATTTCCAACTTCGGACCCCCGCGGCTACCGAACTAGGGCTTATGCAGCCAAACCGCTTTACCTGGACTTATACCTAATGGGAATTGACCTATATCTAGGATTTTATCTAAATCCGTTACCCTCAAGGTCCTGCCGTTTGGTAGTAAGTTGAAATGGGAGGGGGGCATGGTTTAAGGAGCAGAATTCGAAAGGGTACTAATTATTGGGATTTTAGCAGAAACGAAAATAGGATGGCTAATAAGAGAAAAGATTTTAACCGTTGGGATTCAAATATTCTCCCAGCATTAAATGAAAGTAAGATGGGCTTACCTAAGGTTTTTTATATCAATGCTCGTAGTATTAGGAACAAGATCGAAGAGTTGAAAAGCATAATAATAGACGAGAGGTTGGATATTATTGGAGTTACCGAGACATGGGCTACCGAAAATGATGCTGATTTATCATCTATTGCTGGGTATAATTTGTTTAGACAAGATAGAGTAGGTAAAAGATGTGGTGGGTTTTTATTTTATGTCAGTGACACTTGAACTTGTAATGAATTGATAATTAATGATAAACCTAATGAGATTGATATGATTTGGCTGGAGCTGATGAGCAATAAGGGCAAAATATTACGTTTAGGAAACATTTATAGGCCACCCAACTTAAACCAGAGTCAAGATGAACAGATGTTTAGTATTATTAGTGACATTTCAAGCAAGGGGTCAGTCATCATAATGGGAGATTTTAATTTTCCAGGAATTGATTGGAATAGTTTTTACCGCAGTAATAGCAGAGAAGAGGAATTATTGAAAGTAATTGGTGATTGTTTCTTAGATCAAATGGTAACACAGGGTACTCGACCGGACGTGATTTTGGATCTAGTTTTCTGTGACATGGAAAGTTCTGTTCAAGGGTTATGTGTAGGGGAACACAGTGGAGATAGTGACCACAAACAGTATTAGGTTTGGGATTAAATTTGATATGCACAAAGTAGAGAATTTTAGGTTTGTGTCCAATTTCAGAAATACTGATTTTGTGGCACTTAGGCAGAGTTTGAAAGCAGTTTTTTCTTCCGGATTGGACAATAGCGATGTGAATCTTCAATGGGCAGAGTTTAAGGATAATCTAGCAAAAGCGGTTGGGGATCATGTTCCCTTTAAGAGAAAGGGTGTCAACACAAAAATTTGGCCGATGTGGTTCTCCAGGGAAACCAAAGACGCTCTAAATTACAAGAAAGCCGCTTTTCATAGGTTTAAAGAAACTGGTCACTGTGCATATAGGCTCCAATATTGTAAGGCAAGGCGTAAATTTAAGTATTTGGTACGGATTCAGAAAAGAGAGTTGGAGCAAAGACTGGCAGATAACATAGACAGGAATCCTAAGAGGTTTTTTGCGTACGCTAATTCGGGGAAAGTTCGAAATAGTCATATTAGGCCACTGGTTGATGAGCACGGAATTTTAATTCGGGACGAAAGTGATATTGCTAATGTTCGTAATAACTTTTTTTCGAGTGCTTTTAACGATAACTGTATCTGAACAGTTAACACCAGCAAGACACAAGCCATAGTACAGCTTGAGGGACTTAGTATTTTTCAGGGATGACGTTTTACTATTTGAAAAATATTAAAGAAACTAAGGCTCCGAGGCCCAGATAATATTTATCCGAAAATTTTAGTTGAATGTGCAGAGGAATTAGCAGATGTAATTGTAAATATTTTCAATGCTTCTTATAACTTGGGGACAGTGCCAGAGGATTGGAAGCTGGCTAACATTATACCGCTTTTTAAGAAAGGGTCTAAAGGGAGTGCGGGAAATTATAGACCTGTGAGTCTAACTTCGGTGGTTTGCAAAATTTTTGAAACATTGATAAAAATTCAGATAGTAAATTATTTAGAGACTAATAATCTATTGACTAGTTTTCAGTATGGTTTAGGAAAGGTAAATCTTGTGCAACTAATTTATTACATTTCTATGACAAAGTTACCATGGCTTTAGACAATAAGAAGCCTGTAAATGTTGTTTACATTGATTTTCAAAAAGCTTTCGATAAGGTACCGCATGTTGCTCTACTTAGCAAATTAGCTGACATAGGAATAGGAGGGAAAAACTTTCATTTGTGTAAAAAACTGGCTGACTGGAAGGAAACAAAGGGTAGTTGTAAGGGGAAATTATTCTAAATGGAGTGAGGTTTTAAGCGGGGTTCCTCAAGGATCAGTGTTAGGGCCTGTTTTGTTCATTGTTTTTATGAACGATATTCATAAAAATATTTCTGGGAACATGAATTGTTTTGCTGATGATGTCAAAGTTATGGGAATTGTTGATAATGAAGAACAAGCAAATCAGCAGCAAGAGGATCTAGATCATATTACGGAGTGGGCTGATAAATGGGGTATGGCCGTTAATGTTGGGAAATGCAAGTGCTACATTTAGGGCATGGAAATAAGTGTACAAGTTATTATTTGCAATGTTCAGTCATTAGTCAGGCGAAAAAGTTACTGATCTGGGCGTTTTAATAAGTCAGGATTTAAAATTTAGTCAACAGTGCAGCATAGCTAGTAACAAAGCCAATAAGATGCTTGGGTTTATCAATAGATCTATTTCAAACAAATCTAAAGAAGTTTCTTCTGCCCTTATATAGCAGTTTGGTAAGACCTCATTTGGAGTATGCTGTTCAGTTTTGGTCTCCTTATCTTAAGAAAGATATTAATGTATTGGAAAGGGTTCAAAAGCGGGCTACAAGGCTAATAAATGGACTGTCTCCTTTAGACTACGATTCCAGGCTTAGAATGCTAAAAATGTACAGTCTTGAGCAAAGAAGAGACCGAGGGGACATGATTCAGTTGTTTAAATTTATTAAAAAAGAAAAAAAGGTTACGGGGATGCACGGAAAGCAGGACAAGGGGTCATTGATTTAAGCTATTTAAATCTCAGGCTAACATGGATATTAGGAAATATTATTGTTTTAGCAGGGTAGTGGAACCTTGGAACAGTTTACCGGAAGAAGTGGTAATGAGCAAGGGAGTAGATAGTTTTAAGAGGGCCATTGATCTTCATTGGGGATTGTAAATTGACTAGGACCAGCCTGGCTGGGCCCAGAACCTGTTTCTGGTCGTCACTTTTGTATCTGTATTTGTATTTGTAAAATTACGTTTCTAAAGCAACAGGGTCAAAAATTTAAGTGCAGCGCCCCTCTGCCTTACCCAACTCTCGTCAAAATCATTAAAGATCGTCTTAAATTTTGTTTTCAGGGCTTCAATCTCGAAAAATGTTTTGAGGAGTGCTTCCGAAAATTCCTTTACCTAACGTCACAAATTTCGGCTACAATTGCAATTTTGGAGCTTCAATTTCACAGAACTACCTGTCCCCTAACCATAGATAGCCTTAAATCGCGATTTTAAGACTTCAATCTCGAAAAATTTCCGAGGGAGACCTCCCGAATCTCTACTCTACCTAACATTACCACAGATGGTTTAAAACTGTTTCTAGAGCTACAAGTTTAAAAATGTTTCAGGGGGAGCCCCCGAACCCACCCACTCTCTCTTACATAACGAAAGAGTGTATGCAATTGCTTTTTTGATGCATTGCATTTCGAAAAAAATACCGGGGAGGGACCACCGAATCTTTCCAATCGAAACCACCTAACCTTTCCAATTATCGTTTAAAACTGTGTTTTTATAACTACAATTTCAAAAATTTTCCGGGGGAGAAACCCCTGGACCACATTATCTGACTGAATATTATACTTTCAGCAAGGTTCAAATTGCGTACATCCAGTAATGACTCCATCCCAAACCAGAAAAGGTGAATCCACTATCTCTGTATTTTTTTATACGTTTGAAAAAAAAAATCTCTAAACTTTTTTACTCAAGGGCCATATTGTAACCTTTGGGAGGTGAGACAAGTCAATAATCCAACAACATTTCGGTTCAGATGGCAGTAGTTAGCATTATCCCCCCCTACCTCCTCCCGTTAATTTGCCTGGGAATTAGAAGCTCTAAAAAGTATTATCTTTTTCCTTATTTGAATGTGAGATTTTTTTTGGGGGGGGGGGGATTTGTGCCATTGAGCTTGGGGGGGGGGGCACCCCCGTTGGTGTGCCAGCGAGATGATGATGGGATATTTAGTGACTGAATTCTTATTCTTTGGTAGTTCATGAATTTATGCGCAATTTTGCTCCTTTGAATCGTTGTATTTTTATTGTTTTACTGTTGATAATTTTACGGTTCGATTTATATTTATAAATTTGTTATCATTGTTTCTTTGATTCTATTTTTGCTCTCCAATCTCATGCATCTGCGATACTTGAGAGCCTGTGATGTAGAATAAAATACCTTTGCAAAAAAAAAAAAAAAAAACACCCAGCAATGGCACATCCGGTGTTCGCACAGAACATGAAGAGTTTTATCTTCTTTTTCATGACAGAATAGGGGGTGACTCGAGATTAATCGAACTCGGAAATATTTCATCTGCTGCATTTGTAGGCTTTCTTCGATAACAGTTCAAGTATGGCGCCATTCGAGCACACTTAACGGAATACTTTTTTAAATATTATATCGTAATGTCTATGATGTGTCTCAAAAAATAAGTAATAAACAGAACAAGAAGTTCCGTCCAGAACTAAACTAGCCTACTTTCCCGTATGCTTTGTCGACTTTCCAACATCTGGTCAATATTCTCTTAATGGGGTTGTTTCCTTCAGTCAAAAATACTACTTTTAGTCACAGAAATTGATAGAATAAGCAAATAAATAAATAAATAAATAAATAAAATAACATGGATCCAGAAAATACTTTCATTTTCCCAACAGTAATTTTTTAATAAATTTTTTAAAATGTCCAATTTTTCAAACAAGGCGTGGCTTTATGACGTCACAAATGATGTCCTTTGGTGCACCTTTCACTGCGTTTCCACGTTATGATAATCAAGAAGCGAATTAAAAATTGCCTCTACGCTTGCTATCAACCATATCGTTGCCAGTACACGTGAGTAAAGATGCGAATTAAATATTTTGCTCTTCTGAATGGCAACAGTGAATGGCATATCATCATTTGTGATGTCATCGGCAGAAGCGTAAATAATGAAAGCGTGCCGCTTTAAGTAATTTTTAAAAAATATTAAACTTAGTCAAATTATTTAAAAAATGGTCAGTTTCTATATTTTTAAGTATGCTCTTTCAGAAAAAAATACTTTTAAAATTTTGGAACCGACCCCATTAGCTAAAAGTGCAGATTATTTCAAACGTATCTTTTTAAGATGTTAAGCAGACTTCTAAATACAAAATCTTCCTCTCTCATCTGATGAAATAGATGCATAGTAGATAGCACCTTTTCAACGAAAAAGGTAAAATGCTTTTTTCCACAAAAAAATCTTAAAGCGTTTTCAAAAAAGAAAAGGAAAGAGAAGGGAAGGAAAATAAAAGATTTTAAATTAAATGGCTCATAAAATAAATAAATTTTATTAAAAAAAAAGAAAAAAAGTACAGTAGGCGCCGCTTAATGTGATCACTTTGGGACAAATACAATTTGATAACCGACTGATAACAATAACCGAAAAGAATCCAGGAGAAACAAAATAATGATTTAGGTGCATTTATTTTGGCAACCTCAAATTAAAATCACAATGACTCAACTGAACGCGGTTTTAAATTATAAATTTAAAATTAACAGAATGGAAATATCTGCATTATAAAAAGTTAAAGCTAAACTATGCAATTTTTAATCGCATAGTAATAGGTGAAGTAAAATATGACCGTTTTCCCTGACATTCGTAAACCAGTTTCAAAGCACATTCAGCTTTTCTATCTTTTCCAGCATGGTTTTGCTTGTTGTTTAAATTTTACTTTAACTTCGCTTTGTTTTCAATCTCGACACTGTTCTTTAATAGTTTACAAAGCAATGGCAACAACCGGAGGTCCTACATCAATGCCATGTCCAGCGACTAAATTTTTTTAGGTGCAAAAGAAAGTTTTCTTAGGGGGAGTCAGTGGTCACTGGGGGCGAACTTTCTGTAGCTTCATTCCTAGAAAAATTTTGAACTGCTATTAAAAAGCACAAAATCCTACACAGAAAGTTAGTCTCGTCAGGGTTTGCCTATGTATTTCTGTTAATTGAGGAACAAAAACCGGGGAAAAATTGAAAGTTAATGAAAAAGTGATAACAATAAACGAAGACGCTGATCATGTTAACGTGTGTTAACATATAAGTGTTCCAGGACTTCGTGATTCTGATAACATTAAACGAATGATAACATTAACCGTGATCACATTAAGCGGCGCCTACTGTATACTTTAGAAAATAAATAATAAAATGTCTTCTCAAATAATTAATTTTCGACAAAATCGTTTGCACAGTTCTTTTTTTTTTTTTCTGATAAAAATTAAAACTCTCTGAATTTTCTACACTAATTATCATCGTTGCCAAAAGTAAAATAAATTATTCTTTACTAATAATAAAGCTGAAAGTCTGTATGTCTGGATCTCTGGATGTCTGTTACGCAAATAGCGCGTAGACCGTTCGACTGATTTTTATGAAATTTGGCACAGAATTAGTTCGTATTGTGGGGCAGAAGGTCAAAATCGGCCCCACAGTATCATAGGGATGAGCACCTAGAAGCGATTTTTGAAAATTCAATTTTGTTCTTTTTCAATGTTAAAAACACTTTACAAAGCAAATTATCATAACGTGGACGAGTAAATTACCGTAACGTGGACGAGTAAATTACCGTAACGTGGAAGAGCAAATTACCATAACGTGGACGAGAAAATGAACATAGCAAATTGGTGATAAATTCATCATCCATTATTTGTAAATATACAGGCAAATAAAGTGACCTTTTAATTTTTTACAATGGGCAAAGCCGTGTGGGTACCGATAGTAAAAAATAAAACTCTCCAAATGTCCTACTAATTATCATCGTTGCCAAAATTTAAATAAATTAATTAAAACTAAAAAATAAAATAAAAGCAAATTCTATCAACAATCATTATGTCACAGTAAAAAACAGGGTTTGCGTAAGTCGGAGTTGGAGTCGGAATGATTTTAAGGCATTAAAAGGTTTTAAAATTCCAAGAACCGGTGTTGCTCATTTTCCCACCAAATCTGTTGTGTTTCTGCCAAACCTGAGGAGACTCGGAGTAGTCAGGCGGATTTAGGGGTACAGGAGCGGGAGTCTGAGTAGAAGGCCCTAAAATTTTAGGAGTCAGAGTCAGAGCCGGGTATTGGTCATTTTTTAACGAAGTCCGCAGCCCTGGTAAAAGTATTTGCGCTTTGAATTCATTTCATTTTAATTTCAGTCATATTTGTTTCTGACTTGCGTAAATGTTAAGTTTACGAAATATGTTATTTTAATTTTTATTTATAGCGTTTTTCTTTTCTTTTTTTTTTTCTTTTTGAAACTAAAATTTTATTTCGAAGGAGTTTCGATGCGTTTGTTTCAGTTAATTTACAGAGTCTTGGTTTTTTTTGAGCAATCACGATTGCTTATTGCTTTCATTTGACTGTTTTGGGGGTTCCTATGATTTTATTTTCCCACCGCCACCCTCTGCAGCACCACCGTCGACCGGCCGCCTCACGATGCTGCTCCTCTTGCGAAAACCATCTCCAGGTTGCGTCCATATCCTACACTTACACGCATGCATACACGCACGTACACACACACAAACATATACACACAACACACATGCATACACCTACACACACACAAACACATACACACACATACACCTACACACACATACACAAACACATACACACACAAACACATACACACAACTACCCACACATTCATGCCTGCACAGACATAAACACATATGCCTACACACACATACCCCCCCCCCAACACACATTCATACACACAACTACCCACATACTCATACCTGCACACAGACACAAACACACATGCCTACACACACATATACATTTCTTTAAATTTGCAGTGAGTGTCTGTGTTAGCGCAAAAAATCTGTATAATTTTCTTGTTTTTAATTATTTGTATTCTCTCTCGTTTTTTAAAAATCTTTGTAGATTTTATGCTTTTAATTCTATGTAAATGTACACCAGTTTCCCTATACTACATCATTTTCAGGAAATTCTCATGCATTTTGACGAGAACTTTTTTAACTGTATGTACGGACGTGTTGAACAACTTGTCAGAATTATTTCAATGGAAATTTTAATTGGAAAAGACTTAAACTAGAGTGAAAATTCTTTCGTGAAAACAATGCTTCCTTTACTTAACACAAGGAAGTAAAACATCTAACTACTTTTTACTTAGGTGTAAACAAGTGTTCCCAACCATGCGTTTCGCGAAAAACATGTCCAGAAATCGGTTGACTTGGTCTGATTTTAAAGAGAAGCGTCAAACATCTTCCAATCATTTTAGAAATAATGGGCTCAAAGGGCAATAAACTTTGTCGCATTAATAGAAACTGCTGAACACTGTTTTAAGTGGAAGGTAACCTTAAACTCAGGGCCGGATTTGGAAGTGTGGAGGCCCCGGGGCAACGAAGGAGTGGAGGCCTCTAATCAAGGTTCGAAAAGGTCATATTTTCGAAAATATCCGATACTTTGATATATATCCGAATATTTTGAAATATACATGTATATATCCGATATTTTCGACCCGTGAAAGTTTGGATATTTTGTAAAAAATTTATTGTGGGGGCCCCTTTGTTGTGGAGGCCCCGGGGCAGTAGCCCCGCCAGCCCTCCCCTAAATCCGGCCCTGCTTAAACTCATTTATATATTTGTTTATTGAAAGAGGGGGGGGGGGGTGATAATTTTTTTTTTTTTTTTTGAATTAAACTCCGAATTTTACGGAATGATAAAATACGAGCATCACATCTCACATCTCTTACATTTAATGAGAAGAGACAACTAGACATCCTTTTAAAAAATGCAATATTGCAGTACTAGTTTCATCAGACAAAATTCGCAGGGTGATATTAAAAAAAAATGGAGGTCACAGTGACCTCTCATCATGGCTCCCCTGTTTATGTACCAAACTTAGGTTAAAACTGTATTGTTTTTGGCTGGGGGGGGGGTGCATCTCGCCAAAGAACGATGGCGCAACTCCCTCAAATAATACAACCTATACCCTCCTCAAAATGAGATCCCTAAAAATTAAAAATACCCCTTAAAAACATTCCCCTAAAAATTTCAGTGGCGCAGTCTGCCCCCATTAGACACCCTTCGTGGTCGCCCTTGGTTTGGCACACTTTCATTTTTTTAAACAAAATGCTTGTAAAAGAATGAAACGAGACTTGTAAAGCTCGCTTGCAGTTCTATTTGGTTTTGTGAACTGTAGACACCATCATCGTAGGGTAGACGGGAGCACCTTTACGCGGATTTTTTTCAATGAATTTTCTAATTTTTATGTTTTAATTTAGGAAATTTTAGACATTACGGTTTTATGAAGCAGTTAATGGAGTCAAAATTGGTATATTTAGTTGTTGCTCGGTTTGTGTTTTTATCCGTAAAAAAAATCTTTTTCGGACCAAGTCGGTTGCGTAAACTTGCCTCGGACACGGGGCACGTTTGCGCTTATTTATTTTGACACTTAACGTGGTTCTGTTAGTGCTTTGAACATAATGTCTTACCATCGTTAAAACAAAGCAAATTTATTACAGACTGAATAGTGTATAAAAGTTAAGGCTGAAGGGGTATGAAGACAGCACTATATGATTGTAAGCTATAAGATACGAATTGTAGCTTAGTTAAAAATTAAATGGTAATTTTAAAAACTAAATAGTCTGAAAGTATTAAAAGGGTTTGAGATAGTTCAGAGCAAAAAAAGCATCAAGGGACATTTAGAAGTAAGACACAGTAAAAACGTGCGTAAAGGTGCTCAGACTTCAACGCTTAAACTTGTCCCGTCGCCAAGTTTGAAAATTTTTTTAATGAGTAAAAAAAAAAAAAATAATAATTCAGTTCATATAAATACAATTCTCAAAACACATTATCCTTTGCATGCTATGCCGAAGCTCGACTGATGCTCAAAAACTTGTGAATATATTTGCTAGGGAGCAGCATCAAGCTGTTATGACTGTATGCTCTCGGCAGGTATAATTCGTTATGAAAAAAGGGCACTGCGTATACCTGCCCCGTGCGTAAACGTGCTCCGGTCTACCTTAAATATCATCGAATTTACTTTAAATTTCAAAGGACAACCAGCAATGCTACCTCAAATTTGAAATTACCACCAAATTTTACGGATGCTTATCAACTATCGTTTCATATTTGGCTCACCCGTAGTTTCACAATTAATTTAATGGTGCTCCAAATATAGGAAACAAATGTGATTGATTTCAGTCTTTTTTTCATAGAGAGAGCAGTTTCCCAAAGTCACTCAGTATTTTCAAAACAGCAGGGGGGGGGGGGGGAGAAAGAGAGAGAGAGAGAGAGAGAGAGTTGCAGCAAAAGTTCAACCCACGAGAGGTGAAGAATAACATAGAGGTGTATTTTAGGCATAGATGCCTAAAATCCCTGCTTAAATGTGTAGAAATTAGTTAGCAATGTAAGGTTTATTGTGTAAGGTAACTTTCATATAGAAATTAGTTGTGTTATTGCATTCGCAGATCCATTGAACGCCGCCACGTTACAAATAGGACATACCGCATGTTTACGGAAACAAAAATGTGATGCCCCAAAAAACTTGATGAAAAAATGCTATCATAAATAAAATTCCTGCTCACTTTTTTAATACAAAAATACTTGCTGTTTATCTCCAGATATTGTAGTTCCTCTTTAAAGCTTGATAACATTCTCCCGTCTTTTTTTATGTCCATTGATTCCAAATGATAGCGCTGTTTATACCCGCTGGCACTGAGGCAATTATGATATGAAATGGAATTTGTAAACTGACGCTAAGAAAGTGATCTTTTAATCAAGATTTTTTTTTTTTTGAAATATTTTAGCTATTTTATATAAAAAAAGTTTTTTAAAAAGACTATTTAGTTCCACTCAGGCCCGGACCTGTAAATTTTGGGCCCCCTGCAAAAAACTAGCAGAGCCCCTAACTGGATTTGTATGCCACACTAAGAGCCACAGGCTCCTTCAGTGGTCCCCCCCCCCCCCCCCTCCGGTAGTGTGAGGTGTACGAGTACGTAGATCCAGACCTTGTTCCACGGATTGATCAAACTTTTTCTTTTTTCAAAGTGCTTCTAATAAATCATTTCGTTTGCAGTCCGTTACATTTATTGCGTTTACATTTTTACGGCTGAATCCAGTCTCCCCGAACTTGAATTTTCGGTATATGGAAGGGTGAAAATCTCAATGGCAATGTAAAATTCTCAATGGCAGAATGAAACTCCGCTTTTTTACATAATAACGAGCATGAACGCACAATTTACAATTAATTCACAGGAACGTTCCAGGAGAATAATTGACAGCTAATGTGCCCACTTTTTGCCAGAAACATATCTTGCAAACGAGCTGATGTGCGTGCGCATCACCTGACTCCCTTTTACGCTAATTTAATGATAATAGTGCCTTGGACTTGGAGTAAGCAAAGAAACACTTCGAATATTTTCACCCTAAATTTGTTGCTAACCGAAGCAAAAAAAAAAAAAAAAAAAAGTCTCAGTCTATGTTTTATACAGATTAATTTTCCTAATATTGGCAATTTTAATGCTTTTCAATGATAAACTCTCTAAATATTGCTAATAGTGGCCAAATTAAAACCAGATTTATATATAAAAAATAAAATAAAAAAAAACTACGCCAAATTTGTCGCCAAGTTGGCGACCAAAAGCTTGACGATATATTGCAAGTGTTTGCCAAATTATGAGACCATTGAGTTCGCATTGAAATTAACAATGATTAACCCCCTCCCCAATAAGGTGTAAAAGACCCTTTTAGAGCATCCGAATGCAACCAAAAAGGGAGGTGCACAACTAGACCCCACTAGGTGACTTGGATTTTTCGTATTTCCATTTAGTTCGATTTGTTGGATTTAATCCCAGTTTGTCCGGAGTACGGAGTTTTAAGTTATTTTCAAATTAAGCATCTTCGAAACTCTCCCACCATGACAACATTTAGAACATTTCTTTTTGCAGTTCATTGTCCCTGTTTTCAATGTAACGCATTTCAAAAAGTTCGAATTACAATCATTTCGAAGCAGTTATACAGTAAAATACGACCTGATGTTTGCATCAAAATTGACAATGATTCCCCCCCCAAAAAGGTGCAAAAGACCCCTTTAGAAACACCTGAATGCAACCAAAAGGGGAGGTGCACACCTAGACCCCACTAGGAGTCTACGTACCAAATTTCGACCTTCTAGGACATACCGTTCTTGAGTTATGCGACATAGATACGCACATACACACATACATACGTCATGAGAAAACTCGTTGCAATTAACTCGGGTATCGTCATTATTGATATTTCAGGTGTCTATACGTTCTTAGACATATATCCACGTGTGGTCGGGTTGAAAAAAAGCTCAATATTCATTCGGAGGGCGAGCAAAATGGAAATTAGGGCCGATTTTTTAGTGAATTTTTTTTTTTTTTTTTTCGCGAATACAGTACTTGCTTTTTGGCAAAAGGAAGTAAAAACAGGAACGTTTTCCGCTAAAAGTCTGTAACCTTCCTGAAATTATCCTGGAATTTCTGAAAAATTAAGAAATCTTCCCGATGAAAGTCAGTCATGTCTCTGGAACAACTCGACCTTTAAAAAATATTTAAACAGGCGTTCAGTGTTGCCAGATGGTCAAATCCAGATTTCCCCAATTCCCTTCCTACTTTTCCCCAAAAAGCGATGTTTTCTATCAAAATTCCCCAAATTCAAAAATTATTTTTCTACTAATATTTTTATAAAATGAATCGACATCCATTAATATTTTTATCTCTTGAATTTTTTTTTCCCCCAAATAGCCAAATTTTCTTACAAAATTCGCCAACTTTTTTTTTCTTCCCATTTTCACTTTTTTTTTTGCCTTCTTTATCTTTATCTTTCTTTATCTTCTTTACTAATAATAAAGCTGAAAGTCTCTGTCTGGACCTCTGTGACGCGCATAGCGCCTAGACCGTTACGCCGATTTTCATGAAATTTGGCACAAAATTAGTTTGTAGGAGTGTGCACCTCGAAGCGATTTTTCGAAAATTCGATTTTGTTCTTTTTCTATTCCAATTTTAAGAACATTTTCCCAAACAAAATTATCATAAGATGGACGAGTAAATTACCAAGCTATCATAACGTGGAACCGTGACGTGGACAAGCCAATTGGCGAGAAATTCATCATGCATTATTTGTAAATTTACAGGGGAACCAAAACACCTTTTAATTTTCTACTGCGGGCAAAGCCGTGCGGGTGCCACTAGTCATAAATTCAAGCGTCTGACCCAAAGATAAGAAATAGCCAAATGTTTTTCTATCCTACTTTCATTTACTACTCTGCTTCTGTATGTACATTTAAACTATGATTTTTTTATATATTTATTCAAGAACATTCTTCATCACACTTATTTTTACCTGTTTCACGTATCAACTAGTTACTCACGCAGAACATTAATGCGAATTCCGTAGCATAATATTCCACATAATGCGAAATGCGAATTCCATAGGGTTGATTAAGGCTAAGCCAACGATGTTTAATACAAACAATGTAACACTACTACTTCTTATCGTGAATCTCAATACGAAAAAAATTCTTTTTTCCCCGAAGTTTTTTCTTTCCCCAGGTTTTCCCCAAGAAAAAAAGTTTTTCCCCAAAGAATTCCCCTCAAAACTCATTTCCCCAGAGATCACCAGATTTCCCCAAAATGGGGAAATTTCCCCCAATCGGGCAACACTGCAGGCGTTAAGTAATACCTTGGTACCTTCCTGATTTACTACGAAAGTTCCCAAAGCATTATTGCAACCATGGCCAAAGCTAAGGCGAAAATGCGTAAAAAATGCTGAATAAAGTGAAACTGCCCGCTTGCTTACACAAAAGCTGAAATGTAAATAAAAAAAAAAGTTGGTTTGTACTGATGAAAATAATATTAGAACAAATCATTGCTCTGCACAGTTGTAAAAAAAAATTCCGAAACGTTACTGATTATTTCCGTGGAATCTCGGGATTTCACAGGTTTTCATCCACTTTCTGTGAAAATCATGTATGTTTAACAGAAGGTTCCCTCAATTGCTACTAAGTGCACGAATGCACACTTCTCGCTGTCTTGAAAAACATTTTTAGCTCCCAGTTTAAAGATTAACTGAGCGTATTTATGAAGTGTATCGGCTTCTGTTCGATAAAAGCCCGTCCCAATTTGTCAAACTCCCAAACAGAACGAATAATAAGTCTCTGGATTCCGTAGCTATGCAAAGGTGAGATAGATGCTTGGCACTCGCTTGCAATTCTATCCCAGCTGTAGCCATTGGCCATATTTGCAGGAATGCTTTTGGCGATTTCTTGGTAAATAAGTAAGGTGCCAAGCTATTATATCAAATGAACCTAAGTTTTCTCTGAAGGTCACGGAGACACGATAGGCTGAATTTTTCAGAAAGATTACAGGATAATTTCAGAAAGATTACAGGATAATTTCAGGAAGGTAACTGAATTTTAGCGAAAAATATCCCCGTTTTTTGCAAGGCATTTTACTTACAGATATTGAGCACATTATCTGATCTGCCCATTATTTTCCAGGAATGTTTCTGAATTGTTTTTACTGTGCCAGAACATTTTCATGTTTACATCTAGAAACGAAGAAACATTACTGATCGTAAAAATACTATGCCATGTAAATAAATACGTAACCTAGCAGTCGAGAAAATCGAGTTAAAATTAATGCGGATAAATCTTTTACATCATGCGGTAATTTACTAAAAGTATGCACACACGCTAGAATGAGCTTTTACAAATAAAAAAGAAAAGAATAGCATATATATCTGTGTGAAACAACCTCTGAGTTCGAGATTTTAATCAACTTCAGTTCTGAGCTCGTTTAAACTCTTTCTGTGTCGTATCATGTTTTTTATGATGAGCAAGCAAAATTAATTGATCATCTATTTCTGGGATACGCAAAACTTGGGCTCTGTGGTTTCTGGTCTGCTCCCAGACATCTAATTCTGAACAGCAAGTAGTAGATATTCAATTCAGCAGTTGCTCGAGATTCCGATTTTTCTTCTTTTCTTTATTCTTGGTCAAAAATACTTCATCCAAACCGATTAAAAATGAATCAGCTTCACAAAGAATTTCTTTAATTTTTTGAGCAATCACGAATTGCTTATTATCCTCACTTGACCAAAAATTGATGTTGCTCTGATTTTTCAGATTGCCATGACGAAGAGAAAAAGTCTGGTTCGTTGTTTAAATATTTATTAAGAGGATACATTTTTGTCGCCATGGTTACAAATTGTTTGCGTTCATTCAAGGTTTAACTTGAACCTAAAATTTAACTTTGCAAACTCCACTGTCCACCGGCTTCTGCCAGTGGAACCACTCCTGGGCGGTGGCGTCTATGCCTTGCACACACACATACACACGCCTACACACACACACATACACACGCCTACACACACATACACACGCCTACACACACACATACACACGCCTACACACATACACAAGCCTACACACACATATACACGCCTACACACATACACAAGCCTACACACACAGACACACGCCTACACACACATACACACGTGTACACACACACATCTGTACACACACCTGCACACTTGCACACACTCACACACCAGAACACACACACGTACACGTCTACACACATACGCCTACAAACCTTCGGGATATTGTGAAAGACGAGTTGAACTCAAGATGTCAAAAACTCTTTTTTTTTTAATTATTATTTTTATTTTAGTTCATTTTTTACAGCCATCTCTTTCAAAGAATTTTGTCACATTCAGTCACCACCAACTCCGGAAAAATCTGAGACGCAGTCAAATATTGTTTCGAAATAAAATAAAAGAATGCGTTGTCAATTAATCGTCAAAACCACGAATAAAGTATTTTCTACTTGGATAAAAAGATTTCTGTGCATGGAAAACATGTGATGATTGGATGATTTACAAACTATTCCTCTTTTCAATGAAATCTTATCTTTGCTATCAGACGCACCAGATAAAAGATTTGGTTTGGTTCCATTTAAGGATTGGGCAATATTTTTCGTTGTTACTTATGCATGACGATTTAAATGACCTTGCTATATTTAGATTAAAATTCATTTTTCAATGAAACCGAGACGACAAAGTAAATTGACAAATTGAAAAATGAGTGCAGGGGATTATATCCACTGGGGCGGGGTAAACCGCAGGATATAATTCTAGCTGTGCTACTGAATGACGAATGGTGCGATTCTCAATTTCGGGTTGAGGGGGGGGGAGAGGAATTTACCATTGTGGCGTAGCGTAGAATAACCTCGAGGAGCACGCGAGAGTTAAAAACATAAAAGAAAACAAATAGTAAAAACAGTAATTTATTCAATTTTGTGGTCACATGCGAATATTAAATATTTTCAGTCCTCTCATTAATGTTGTGAAAGTGACTGATGGGTGCATACCAACCTCACTAACATCCTAGATAACATTGGGGGGGGGGATGTATTTATTGAAGTGAGAATTTTTATGTGAGGACTTTGAAATTCTGATCCCCAACATTTTTGCGTGGACGGAAATAACCTTGCTGGTTTTTGTGTGACGAAAAGACGCACGTGCGCTCTTCCCGCTTTCTTTCTTTCTGTCCGTGGTTGCGTGTACTAAGACATAGCGATCACCGAGTACAATTGTTGGTTATCAACAGAGCATTCATTTTTACACGTGTGAAAATCAAAGCAGTACCAGTATTCTTCAGTGTTCTAGTTGTTTGAAACATATTTTCTTCATTAAAATGTACAATTTTGTTATGAATGTGCCTAATTCAGGCTCAGAAAGAACAAGAGCGTGGCGTGAGAGAAAACGTGCGGGGGATGTGAGAGTTCAAAATGGGAAAGAACCACACGTTATGAAACGACAATTGATGCAGTTTTCTCGTGGTTCATAGAAAATTTAGAATCGAGTGTTTTCCTTACTCATTCTAGTTTTCATTTACGAAAAACCGTGTTGTTTTTCTTCAAGAGTGCTTGCTTGGGGGGAGCATGGCGCAGGCTGCGCCATCGAAACTTTTAGAGGAGATTTTTTGAGTGGTTATTTGTCTCTTTTAGGGGCGCTTTCGCTCTTCGGAGGGAGCTTCGTACTATATAGTGAGAGGTGCACCCTTGCTCTTGGGGAAGGGGTGTGTGCACCCCTGTTTTCTTTGCTTCTTGAATTTCATATGTTCTAATAATTATGTGTTAAAATATTTTTTATTTTGCAATGATAAATTTTGTGCATTGTAATTATCTAGATTTTTATTTTATCACAAGCTTCAGTTCTCCTAGTCAGCTTCAGCTTCCTATTCTACTACTTGAAATTAAACGTACCAGGGGGAGGGGGCGTGACCTCATTTAAGTGGTCAAAGGAGGACGTAGAGCCTGAAAAATTGAGAACCCCTAGTTAAACTGATAGATTGTTTGTTCGACTAAATTTCAGCAATGAACAACTGGGCTCAAGTTGATGAAAGAACAATTTCCAACGATCCGTGGGAGAGGTTGTATCAAAAAAAAAAAAAAAAACTTGTATGCTTTTGTTATCACGAAACTTTCTTCCACGTCTGATGAATTCTTGCATCTTACGTATTATCGCAACTAATCAGTTCTGACGTCATTTCAAATTTGAGTATTTCAGATAGCAAATTGGCGCGAAATAATTTCCCCGTGGAATTCGTACTTTGTAAATCCATATTAAAATAATGATAACATTAAAATAATCCACTTTAATTAAAAATGCAAAAGTGTTTTTATCGAACTCCATGGAAAAAATCAGTATTTTTACGTGAAAGCGGAATCACGAGAGTAAATTGAAAATCATTTTCAAGTATAGCCTTGCCTCTGTACTAAAATCATTTTCATGTATTTTATTTCTTGTCAAAAAGAAAAAGATAACAGATACTTGAGAATTTTGCGATGTCTGCCACACAGTAGCAAAACTACTCCAACCGTGTGAGAAGTTTAAAATTTATATTAAAGAAAAAAAAAACTCACATTTTTTTCTAAATGCATGAATTTCTCAAATATCTGTCTTTGTGGTGTTGCTTAAATCCTTTAGATGATAGATTTGCACTGTAAAAACGATTCAGAAACGTTCCTGGAAAATGATGGGCAGTTGATGTGCCCAATTTCTGCCAGTAACATACCTAACAAAAAACAGGAACGTTTTCCACTAAAAGTCAGTAACCTTCCTGAAATTATCCTTGAAATTTTATGAAGAATCAGGAAATATCCCCTGTTAAAGCCAGTCATGTCTCGGGAACGTTCTAGAAAAAATATTTAGGTTTGATGTACAGTACAATTAACTCTCGATAACTTGAAGTCCCGAGGGACCGGCTGAAACATTCGAATTATTGGTAGTTCGAGCTATGGGAAGTTTTTACGACAGCCTCAAGAGTTTGGGACCCGATGAAGGCTTTGAGATAAACTAATATTCGAGTTATAAACTTTGAATTATCGAGAACCTTCCTCAAATACCAAGAAAGCTTCAGGAGCATTAAAGCAAATGGCTAAAGTCTGTGCAGTAATTACCAAGCATATCCCTGCAGCTATTCAGTGATTTATTCGCTCTTACTGGGAGCTTAGTACAGACTGAACAGGACTAATTAAGAGCTAATACATTTAATAAACACGCTCTTTCAATCTCTAAACTGGTAGCTAAAAATATTTTTCACAACAGTGAATAGTCTGCATTTGAGCAACTTGTAACAATTTAGGAAACTTTTTTTCGAAGATACTTGATTTTAAGGGGAAAAGATGAAAACCCGTTTTTTTTTTTTTTTTTTTTTTTTTTTTTTTTTACAGTGTGGTTGTGATTCAAGTAATATAAATTAGAATTTCCAAACAAATTCCACTGTAAGCAGACAAACTCATTCTTTTGATTGATAACAATATTTTGAATGAAAGAATATGTTTTCAATGAAAAAGTCCGAAACAACTCTAATTCGGGGTTTAATTAATGTCTCCGGTAATTAAAGCCAGAAATGAGATTGGGCTTAAGGGTGCCTTTGGCAAACTTCGAATATTTAAGCATCTTCGATCTCGAATTCTCGGCCGTTCTTGAGCCGATTGCGAGTGAAAATATTTAAATTTAATTCGTCTGTCACATTGTTAAATTAATTAAGCTGAATATAACTCGCGGCGGCTATGACGGAGATTAACCCCTCTTAGTTCGATCTTCTTCGCCAAAAACGAATCAGCACTTGTTTCCGATTACTTGTGTAGAAAATATTTTACTTATCATAATGTTTCAAATCATGTGTGAAATGGTGCTTTTGTGGTTAAAGTAAATTGTAAATGAATATAAAACTATTACAGTGCTTACAGAAAACAAAGTCTTGTTCACATCAGGAAACCATATGATGGTGTAATAATGAAAAAAATATTTAAATTAGTAGCATTTGAAAGAGCATAATAAAATATGTTCCTGGATGCATAAGTTATTTGCCATTGTGTTTCCGTTGTCGAAATATAAGGAATGCCCAGATTATGAGAAAACTCGCCAAAATGTAGCGAGTTTCATTGATAAATGAGAGACATTTTTCACACGCTTTCCAGGTGGCTGTGCTATCACATGCAAACGATAAAATCGTAAGCGAGAAATTGGTATCTTCAAATTCTCGCCAAGTCCTCAAATTTGGCACTTTCTTAAAATTACGACAGACATTAAGACTTTATATCTCGATAACGGAGACACGAGGGCAAATACTTTTATGACAAAAAATGTCTCAATATGCTTTTTCGATTGCTATTCCTATTTCAACTTTTCCGTGATAACACTATTCGTGTGTGAAATACACCGCAGACTTATATTCAGTTCGAGTGGTTGACTATGGACTTCTTAAATACCATTCTCCAACTAGTACATACTATAGCTCGCTCAGTATTGCAACGTTTATATTTTTAACATTGATATTTATATTTTCATTTTATTTTAGATGACAGCAAGAGGCATCGGTTTCCGAGAGAAACTGGCAATTCAGATCCTACTAAAATAGTCAGAGATTTTTTGCGAGAAGCCAGGTCGGAGTCTGGAGAAGTGGACTTGAACGCTCTGCTGACGGAAAATGTCGTGGATCCGACGACGCTGTCGTCGTTCAACATATCCAGCGACGGCTTCATCACCAAAGTTTTCGGCATGTTCACAGAACTGCAGTTGTATGGCCTGAAGGACTTTCGCGTGAAAAAAGTGTCGATGAGCCTTGCTCAGATGAATCTTTCAGCAGAAATGTTCCTCCCAGTCTTGAGCATTGTTGGACATTATTACCTAGATGGGACAGTGACTTTTTTCCCAATATCTGGAGAAGGTCCATTCTGGATGAATATGACTTCAATTATTCTCACCGGGCATTCTCTCATCGAAACAACTCCAGCAGGAAAATTAGCAATGGGGGACATCCAGCTGAACAGCGTGGTTGAAGATATAAGTCTGCATTTCGAGAACCTTATGGGAGGAGGAGCCTGGGGTTCCATATCCAACAGCCTTTTAAATCAACTAAGCGAGATGATACTTGGAGAACTCAAACCCACTCTACTTAGCGAGCTTAGTTCCTATTTAAAACACCAGTTTGATGATGTTCTGTTCGAGCAACTACCTGATGGCTTCATGGGTCCTGGCTCAACAAATCTGGTGGATAATATCTTGGAGCGAACTTCAGCCTTCATGGTGGAGAGAAAGATGGAGCCGATGTCGTTGCCCAATTTGAAAGAAGTTTATGAAAGGCAAATTCTTTTCATGACAACAAGGGGAGAAATCGGTATGTACAACGGAACTTTGCACGGGCTGTCGACTATCAACAGACGCGGAGATGTCGTGACTGTATTCGAAAACAATTCTTTTGAGCTCGAAGCAGATTTTGGATTCGACAACTTGACTGGTAACTATTCATGGTTCGCTGACGTTATGGGAGTAAGAACTAGTGGAACCATGGATATTCAAGTGAAAGACGTTGAAGGATTCGTGAGACTCAAGCAGCAACTGAAGTCCGGGAGCCGTCTTGAGTTGGACACTCTTTATGTTAAAGACATTAGACATGTGTGGTTGGATCTTCAGGGCTTAGGGACTTGGGACTACTTGATGGAATCTGTTGTTAATCTTGTTACAAATGGGTTGAAGCTACAGCTTGCAGACGCAATAACACAACCTGTGAAGGAGAGCATTCAAGAACAGTTAGATGCTTTAAACATTGGTATTCCGTAAAGTTTAAGGGAAGGGGACATATGTTTATTTATTTTCTATCAAAGAAACTCCAATTGTATTTCTTGGATAAATTATTTGTTGTTTATTCATATTTTAAAACTATGAAAAGTTATTAGCAAATGCGAAGAATTAAAGAATAATTTATTTTTATTGTTTTATTTCTTCTTATAGAAAGTCTATTTTTTAAAAATGCTATAACTTCACATGACAGGAGAAATCTGACCATACATCATAATTAAGAAAATAGTAATTAAAATACAATATGATGTGACGTTGTCCGAACAAAATTTAAATCACAAATTTCTAAAATAAAAAATGCTTGTAGTATTGAAAAGAAAATAAGTCATTGCAAATTGCAACTGCAAAACATCATGCAAACCCGATGTTATTTACAGCTACATAAGGAACTAAAGGAAAGCATCCGTTTATGTACGCATATATGCATAAACATTCAAGGTGTTCCTGGACTTTATGTGCAACACTCTGACGGAAGTTACAATCTGCAATTAAAAAAGCATTTTTATCTACAGTAATGTGAGGGATACCAAAAAAAATTTTTTTCGGAAAGCACTGATTCCAAAAAGGTCAGTAACACTATGTATCTCACCTTTCTAGGATGCGGTTATTAAGAGAGACCTGAAACGGTTCCAAATGCCGTTCATAATGCTTTGTGGATTCCACAACGCGACGGGGGTCGGACCCCACAGAAAGTACTCAATTTTTTTTTTCTTTTTTTTTTTTTTTTTTTTTTTTGACGTTTTGGAATCTCGAGAAAAGTTCCGTTAACACTTGCCACAATTTTGTAGTTTTTGTAGTCCGATAATTGAAAATTCAAAGGCGAATACTGTTTATTTCAGGGGTTTCAACCTTTTAGGCTTTTCGCTCGTCTTTAAACACTGATGTATGTGATCACGTCTCTCCCCACCTCCCCCATATGTGGCCAGTACAGGGTAGTACAATCGGAATTTGAAACTAAAGCTGGCTAGGATACTGAAGCTAAAACTGGTAACTGAGTTAAAATGTAGGTTATTTCGTACACAAAAATTAATATTTGTAAACTTAACTTTCTGTTAAACAAATTATTGTCAGAAAATATGAAATTAAAAAAATAAACAAATATTTATCTGAAGCGTCTTTGTGAGGATGGCAAGTAATACCAATTGCTTTTACAATATCAGTAGGACATAGTACAAGTGTTTTAATATTAAGCTATCACATGACTATCACAAACCACTCTTCAGGTCGCTTTCAACATTAAGAAAATTCCGAAACGCCAAAGATTAGTTTCGGACTACGTTCCGGGATTTCACGTTTTTTTCATCAACTTGCTGTGAAAATCAAGTATCCTTCTAAAAAAGTTTCCTGAATTGTTACAAGTTGCGTGAATGTGGAGTTTCCAACTGTTGTAGAAAATAATTTTAACTGTTAATTTAAAAATAACTTGAGCGTATTTATTCAATGTATCACCTCATTTTCGGATCGTGCACGGTCCATCCAAAAAGGGGGGGGGGGGCGAATTGAAATTCTCTGGATTCGGTAGTTTTACGAGAATAGCGGGCCAGAAAGATGCTTCGTACCTAATTGTAATTCTGTCTCAGCCTTGGCCATGGATCATTTAGGAGCTCTTTTAGGGTCCGATTAAGATATCAGGGGGCCCTAGGCCATATGCTTTTTTGGGGCCCATGTGTAGTCAACCCTTACAATTTTAGCCATTGGCGAAAAGTTTTAGCTATTGGTTAAAGAAATAGCCATTTGGGCGGGGGGCCCCTAAAAAATTGGAGCGCTGGGCCATGGTTGAATCTGACCTTGTCTCTTGGCAATTCAGGAAGGCGAAATGCCATTTTTATAAATCTACTAAAATTATCTCAGAGGATTCCTGATTTGTTCCACAGTCATGACTGGCTTTTGCCCGGGAAGATTTCTCAGTTTTTAAGAAAGATAAAATTCCAGGATAATTTTGGAAGAATATTGATTTTCATCGGAAAATGTTCTTGTTTTTTGCAAGATATGAAACGGGCAAAAATTGGCCATAATATTAGCTGTCCATTATTTTCCAGGAAGATGTCTAAATTGGTTTTACAGTGAATGCCTAGGTCAATTTTTGAACTTTACGTATGCTGAAGCTGAAAATGGCAGATTCAGTGATAAGCAAGGACGAATACGGGGCGATCGCCCTTACCTTGAGGGACCTTTCACCATCATTTTTTTCCGAATTGAGGTTCTAAAACGAAAGTGTGGGTCATCTTTGATATAATGTTGAGAAAAGGAATCGGAATTGGATCTCCCTCTCCGAAACTTTTCGGAATTTAAGATTCGAAACGGCATTTTGAGGCAATCTTTAGTGATTTAGAAGGAGCGATTTTTTTTTTTTTTTTTTTCAAATTTTTAGGTCCCCAAAATACCATCCACATTAAGAACGGGGCCGGCAACTGGGTATAACAACCAAACAGCATAAAACCAGTGATCGGTCTGTCATAACCGACTATTGGAAATGCAAAACGAACTCTGCACCCAGTGGTCGGCCATCTCTTTAAAAACAATTGAGTATAAGAAGAATTTTTTTTTAAAATTGAAACATTATATATTATACACTTCATTAAAACAAAAGTAGAAACAAATTAACGCAAGAATTGAAAAAAGAAAGATCATCATTTAAAGATGTTTCTACTAAACCAAAAAATAAGCAGAATCGCAAACCAGGATGACAGCACATTATTTAAAATAAATTACTCATTGCTACTTAAGAAAAAGTACCCACAACTTAACTGAAATTGGAGGATATCTCGGAATAAGTCATGCAGTACTCTATTCCAGAGGCGGCATTTCAGCATTTAGTTGGGGGGGGGGGGGAGGTCGAGTGTCTTTAATATGAATTGCCGCAATACGGAACAAAACCCACATCTGCCAACAGGAAGTAGTCATTAAAAACAATTAAATTTTTTATGAAAATTTTTTAATTAATTTCACTATAAGTCAATATACAAAACATCTTGATTGTACAGTTTTTACTTTTGAGTAAAGTTTTAATGCATGATTTTTTGAATCCGCGAGAGCAGGAAATCTTGTTACTAATTCATCTATGCCCTATGTCGTGTTCTTTTGCCAGTACAGCTAAAAGTTTGTTTTTTTGCCCATTACGCTTTGAAAATAATTCTCTAACCCCCCTAAGACATGAAAATGATCTATAAAAACACACCTTTCAGATCTTGCTCTTCAAAATCACACAGGTAACTTTAAAAATTGTGTGGGGCTTCATTTTTTATCACTGAATAGTCTAGAATCTATACGCAAAACAATTTTTTCCTCATGCTATACATTTTACTTATAATTGAAACGTTTTATTTTCAGTTTTCAATATCCAATCCAGATTATGTAGGGCTAAAAATACAGAAAAACATTTTTCACCAAATCTTGTGCTGATTTCATTAGAAACCATAATTGCTTGTCATTATATCATCATGTTAGTTTTTTTCACCTCTTTTTTTTTTTTTTTTTGGCCGCACCTTTTTGAAATTGGCTTTTTTTTTTTTTTTTTAAGTTCCACGCTTGGTTTGAAGATACATCTATGCTAATTTCTTGAGAATTTCAATATGTATATTGAACTGATGCTTGAACAGGCCAAAAAATTAGGCGTACTGAAGACATTTTGCTAGAAATCAAATTGAATAAAAATTTAAACGAAGCCATACATAATGTTACAAATCCTGTAAATAGTAATTATTGTAGTAACGTAACCTGTAAATAGTTTCCCGTAATGAATATACAACCCCTTAACATATGGCTCAAGTATACAACCCCCTATTCTTTTTTTTCTTATTTCATTCACTGATTTTATCAATGGAAGTGTAGTTGTAGAACGTCGTAGCATTTTCTGGAATATTTGAGAGATTTCTTTTCGGTGTATTTAAGCCGTTAGCGATGGATAAACAGTTTCGATTCAGATTTCGAACGGAGAGCATTTTGCTCTGTTTATAGCGAGGCATTTCGCTGTGTTGTTTTCGTATTTGGAAGTAAATACGTGTGTAAACGTTGAGTTTACGGTGTTGTGTGATAATTGCTTAATTGCTGATGAATAATTTAGCAGTTGTTGAAGATCTTTCCTGTACATAGTGTAAATAAATTTCCTGTGTTTTTATCAAGAACTGTGTCTTCATTTCAAGAAAGTGGAAGTCGCACCGAATCCGTTACAATTTGGCGCCCAACGTGGGGCTACTTCAGGACTTTCTTGCAGTAAGTGTGACTTTGGACATTTTTTTCATAAAGACTTTTTAAATTTGGACTTTGTTTTTATGGTGATTACTCGCGCAATGGATGAACAATTAAAACAACTGCTTGATGCAATCAACTCTGTGAAGAGTGATATGGCGGCTAATCAAGAACAATTAAAAAGTGACTTGACTGCAAGTTTTACAGCTAATCAAGAACAATTAAAAAATGATATGGCAGCTAATCAAGAACAATTAAAAAATGATATGGCGGCTAATCAAAACCAATTGAAAAGTGATTTAACGGTGCTGAAAAATGACCTAGTTTCTAACCAAGAGGAAATTAAAAACGATCTTACTTCGGTAAAGACCGTGATGGAAAATAAATTTAATGAGATAGAGCATCGAGTTGATGCTATTGAAGGAAAGTTTGAGGCAGTTGAAGGCCGATTCATCGCAGTGGAAAATAAAATCGAAGAGAAATTTGAAGAAAAATTAAGTTCCGTTGAAGGCCCATGCAATGCTGTAGAAAATAAACTGGAAGAAGAAGATAGAGAATTTCATCAACTTAAAGAAGACATCTTTAAAGACCTGGAAAGGAGATTGGCGACCGCGGAAAACAGCTCTGTACAGTTTTGCGCTCCCACATCTGTTGCTCGACCGTCCATTAAACTGGCCACATTTGATGGGAAAAGTTCGTGGCAGGTGTACAAGACCCAATTCATGATAGTGGCGGAAGCGAACGGATGGGACTCTGCTACCAAGGCCTGCCATCTTGCAGCATCCCTGAGAGGTGACGCAGCGGACATTCTCCAGACCCTTCCGGACAGCCAGCGCCTGGATTTCGCCGCCCTCACAGCTGCGTTGGAGCTTCGCTTCGGTGAGAAGTGCCAGAAAGATTTCAGCCGACTCCAGTTGAAGTCCCGTTTCCAGAAAACTGGGGAAACCCTGCAAGAGCTTGCGGCGGACATCGAGAGACTGTCTCATCTTGCTTTTTACGACTGCCCTGCGGATGTTCGAGACAACCTGGCACTCAACTACTACATCGACGGGGTTCGAGATCCGGAAATCCAGAAAGCTCTACGGATGGCGGATGTCAAAGACCTGAATTCTGCCGTTGTGTATGCGATGAGATACGAGGCCGCCCAAGAAGCAACCCGTGTGGATCGCCATCTAATCCGGACTCAGGAAGCTGATGAGTCTGATTCCAGATCGTCCCACCTCGCTGAACTTGAGAGACAACTCGGTGATTTGACAAGACATTTGAGCAGCATAACAGCCCAAAAGAAACAAGAGCAGAAGTGCTGGAAATGCGGTAGTGAAGGACACCTGCGAAGGAGTTGTCCGGCTCGCCAAGCTACGCGAGGGAAGGAAATCACCACCACTAAAGCTCTGCAGATTTCCTCTTCTAGTAGTGGCAGTGATGGACTTTTCATTTACGCACATGTAAATGGGAACCCCTGCAGACTGATTGTTGACACTGGAGCCAATGTGACAATCATTAGGGCAGATGTGGCTCGTGAATTTGGATTGAAACTGCTGTGGACATCGCCACGCGTAAGTCTCCAGACTGTGACAGGTGACAAAATTGAGATTGACGGTAAAGTGGACTTGGAAATAGTGTTTGGGAATGCCACCTACCATCATACGGCATTCGTCGCTAATATCACGGACCCCTTCATTCTCGGATTGGACTTTTTGAAGAAATATGACTTCACTCTCGACTTCAAGACTAATGAGCTGCACTCGATGAGAGAAGACATAGCCGTTTTCCCTGCAGAAAGTGATGTAAAATCCGCTCATCAAATAATAGCTCAAACAGATTTATCGATTCCCTCAAGGTCAGAATCATTAATACCTGGCTCCCTTGAAGAAAGCAATAGTTTTCGATTTGGACTCATTGAATACCCTAACCTAAGCAATAACCTAAAAGGAGTGCTGGTAGCATCTACGCTTGTAGACCTTTCTAAGGATGTAATTCCTGTGAGAGTCGCCAACGTGAGTGAAAGGCCAAGGAATATCCGGAAAGGAGAAGTGTTAGCAACTTGTACTCCAGTAAACTGCATCATTAGAAGAATCAATTCCCCCGAGACTGTGTCTTCTGAGTCCTTGACATCGAAGTTAATTGGGAGTGCACCATTAACGAAAGACCAAAGAACTGCTGCGGAACAATTGGTGGATGACTTCAAGCATCTGTTTTCATCTACATCGGAGGATGTTGGCCGTACGAATTTAACGCAGCATAGGATCTACACTGGAGAACACCCCCCTATTAAACAGCATCCAAGACGACTACCGTTCGCCAAGAAGGAAGAGGTTGAGACCCTCCTGAAAGAGATGAAGGAGAATGATGTAATCGAACCGTCATCCAGTCCTTGGGCCTCTCCCATCGTCTTGGTCCGAAAGAAAGATGGCTCCACCAGATTTTGTGTCGATTACCGACGGCTGAATGAAATCACCAAGAAAGACAGCTACCCTCTTCCACGGATAGACGACACTTTGGACACTCTTTCCGGACACAAGTGGTTTTCGACCCTGGACTTGAAGAGCGGCTACTGGCAGGTTGAAATACACCCTGATGACCGAGAGAAGACAGCGTTTACAACTGGACAAGGATTATGGCAGTTTAAAGTGATGCCCTTCGGGCTCTGCAATGCACCAGCTACGTTCGAGCGTCTTATGGAGACAGTATTAAGAGGACTTTCCTACGAATCCTGTCTGGTCTATTTAGACGATATCATTATCGTGGGACGCAGCTTCGAAGAACATCTGGCAAATCTTAGGAAGGTGCTGCAAAAGCTTAAGGAAGCCAATCTGAAGTTTAAGTCCGTCCAAATGTAATTTGTTCCGCCGGGAAGTGAACTATCTTGGTCACATCATCTCTTCTGAGGGTGTGCAAACCGATCCAGAGAAGGTATCTGCGGTCAAAAGTTGGAGTCGTCCCGAAAACATCCATCAGCTGCGAAGTTTCCTGGGGCTCTGCACGTACTATAGGAAGTTTGTGAAGGGTTTTTCCAACATTGCACGGCCTTTGCATAAGCTGACGGAGAGCAAGCAAAAGTTTGAATGGTCCAAAGAATGCGAAGATGCATTTCTACGACTGAAGGAGGCTTTAACATCAACGCCTATCCTCGCCTATCCTCAGCCTGAAAAACCCTTCATCCTGGACACTGATGCGAGCAACGAGGGCATCGGAGCTGTTTTATCCCAAGAAATTGACGGCAATGAACATGTCATCGCTTACTGGAGCAAATGCTTATCAAAGTCGGAGCGAAATTACTGCGTCACCAGAAAGGAGTTACTGGCCATAGTGAAAGCTGTAGAACACTTCCATCATTACCTCTACGGCCGAAAATTTCTGCTTCGGACAGATCATGCCTCATTAACTTGGCTTTTGAACTTCAAAAATCCGGAAGGCCAGATAGCCAGATGGATACAGCGGCTCCAGGAATATGACATGGAGATCAAGCATCGAAAAGGGTTATCTCACGGTAATGCTGACGCTTTATCAAGGAGACCCTGTCCTGAGAACTGCAATTATTGTTCCCGAATCGAGAAACAGTATGGAACGACTAGCCCTACTGCCTATCAGGTGACAGTGACTCCAACATCATCAGAACCTGATCCATGGAGTGATGACCAAGTTCGAAAAGATCAACTTGAAGACCCCGACATAAAACCAATTTTGGAGTTCATGGAAAGTGACAGTCGGCGACCTAGTTGGCAGGACGTTTCCATCTTTAGTCCTGCAACAAAAAGATACTGGGCTTTATGGAATTCACTCCATTTACGGAACGGCGTACTGTACCGAAAATGGGAATCTGATGACGGCAAAACGTCTAGGTGGCAGTTACTACTTCCCCGATCAAGGATTTCAGATGTTCTGAAAGAAATACATAGTAGTGCGACTGGAGGACATTTTGGTGTCTTGAAAACCCTTAATAAAGTTCGGGAGCGCTTCTTCTGGAGCAAGGCGAAGGATGACGTGGAGAAGTGGTGCCATTCTTGTGACGCCTGTGCTGCTCGTAAAGGACCGAAGAAGAGAAGCAGAGGGAAGCTACATCTGTACAACGTTGGAGCTCCTTTCGAACGAATTGGGATCGACATCCTGGGTCCTCTACCAAGAACTGCTGATGGGAACAAATACATTCTTGTTTCCATCGACTACTTCACCAAATGGCCGGAAGCATTTCCCATTCCAGATCAAGAGGCTACCACCGTAGCAGAGACTCTAGTCCAACATTGGATCTCGAGATACGGAACACCTTTGCAGATTCATTCCGATCAAGGGAGGAATTTCATCTCTGCTGTGTTTAAGGGCCTATGTCAAATTCTCGGAATTGAGAAAACTAGGACAACACCACTACACCCACAATCGGACGGCATGGTGGAGAGATTTAACCGCACAATCCTGAATAATCTCTCGCTTATGGTATCCAGAAATCAACAGGATTGGGACAAGAAGCTACCTTTGTTCCTGCTGGCCTACCGCAGTGCTGTCCACGAGACAACTGGATTTGCCCCATCTCAGATGCTCTCCGGACGAGAGCTTCGGCTACCTTGTGATCTCGTCTTCGGTCGTCCTCCGGATGCGCCTGCATCGCCTGAGGAGTACATCCAGGATCTCCAGGACCGATTGGAAGACGTTCATAACTTCGCACGAGAGCGAATCAACATCGCGGCGGAGAAGATGAAGACCCGATACGACACAAGGTCTATTGGACATGAATTCAACGAAGGCGACAAGGTTTGGTTATGGAATCCCATCCGACGGAAAGGTCTGTCACCCAAATTGCAGTCGCATTGGGATGGACCCTACAAAGTCCTTAAACGACTAAATGACGTCGTAGTGAGGATCCAAAAATCACCTAATGCAAAACCTAGGGTTGTACATTATGATCGGTTAGCCCCATACTATGGCCATAGTTCATGAGTATTACGTAAACAACCATGGTTGATAACATAAAAGTTGTAGATAATTTTTTGGCTTTTAATGTTTAGTAATATTTCTTGTTATTATTGTGTTTCCTATGCATTATTGGTTATTAATTAATGTGTATATTTGTAAACTTGTGATAGAAGTTTGGCACCCTTTCTGGGGATTGTACTGCCCGGGACGTGCAGTCCTTAGGAAGGGGGCAATGTTACAAATCCTGTAAATAGTAATTATTGTAGTAACGTAACCTGTAAATAGTTTCCCGTAATGAATATACAACCCCTTAACATATGGCTCAAGTATACAACCCCCTATTCTTTTTTTTCTTATTTCATTCACTGATTTTATCAATGGAAGTGTAGTTGTAGAACGTCGTAGCTTTTTTTGGAATATTTGAGCGATTTCTTTTCGGTGTATTTAAGCCGTTAGCGATGGATAAACAGTTAGTTTCGATTCAGATTTCGAACGGAGAGCATTTTGCTCTGTTTATAGCGAGGCATTTCGCTGTGTTGTTTTCGTATTTGGAAGTAAATACGTGTGTAAACGTTGAGTTTACGGTGTTGTGTGATAATTGCTTAATTGCTGATGAATAATTTAGCAGTTGTTGAAGATCTTTCCTGTACATAGTGTAAATAAATTTCCTGTGTTTTTATCAAGAACTGTGTCTTCATTTCAAGAAAGTGGAAGTCGCACCGAATCCGTTACAATTTGGCGCCCAACGTGGGGCTACTTCAGGACTTTCTTGCAGTAAGTGTGACTTTGGACATTTTTTTTCATAAAGACTTTTTAAATTTGGACTTTGTTTTTATGGTGATTACTCGCGCAATGGATGAACAATTAAAACAACTGCTTGATGCAATCAACTCTGTGAAGAGTGATATGGCGGCTAATCAAGAACAATTAAAAAGTGACTTGACTGCAAGTTTTACAGCTAATCAAGAACAATTAAAAAATGATATGGCAGCTAATCAAGAACAATTAAAAAATGATATGGCGGCTAATCAAAACCAATTGAAAAGTGATTTAACGGTGCTGAAAAATGACCTAGTTTCTAACCAAGAGGAAATTAAAAACGATCTTACTTCGGTAAAGACCGTGATGGAAAATAAATTTAATGAGATAGAGCATCGAGTTGATGCTATTGAAGGAAAGTTTGAGGCAGTTGAAGGCCGATTCATCGCAGTGGAAAATAAAATCGAAGAGAAATTTGAAGAAAAATTAAGTTCCGTTGAAGGCCAACTTTAAGATTTCTCCGGGGCCCCTCAGAACCTCGGGGCCCCTAGGCAACTGCCTACATTGCCTATTTCGTAATCCGGCCCTGTGTACAGTTACGGAGATAGAGGCGCTGAATTTTGGATTGGTCGCTAGTCAATGCAATGTCTTATTCAACTAAGTAGGACCTAAACTAAAACGCTAACTTTTTCGAAGATTGAGGGTACAAGGAGAAGGGGAGGACCAGCAATAAGGTGTCTGGATAGTGTTGAGAAGGACCTAAAAATTTTGAGAGCGAACAGGTGGAGAAACCTGGCAACGTGTCGTACCGCCTGGAGGAAGCAAACGGAGAAAGCCTTGGCATGCACCAGGCTGTTGTGCTGATGAAGAAGAAGAAAGACCTTAACTCCTGCATTTATTTATTTATTTTATTAATTAAAATGTTTGATATAACATTCAATAGTAAAAAATTACAATACAGCTATCGGTACAGTACCTAAAAAAAAGTTGTTTTTAATCTGTTTTTGCATTGCAAGGTACCTACATGTGTCAGCATCCCAGTGAAAATATTTCCAGGTGATTCTCAGCCGCATTTTGCTTGAAGGTAATCATACTTTAGAGATCTTGAATACAACTTGATATAATGGTTGGATTCTTGATAGATAGTTCAGTGGCAGAAACTTCAGACTCATTGCTCAGCTGAATGACTTTATGTGATGCAGTAATATCCAGGAAAATAATTTTTCTTCTTCCTCTCTTTATTGCCTTTTAACCATTGTGATAAAATCGTGAATGTATTTCAATCTTTCCAATTTGATTCATAGGAATTCTCGAGTACCAATTGTGAACATGTTCAGTATATAGAGAGATAATAATTGAACATGGTTTAAGGTGTAGAGAATAGAGAGCTTCTGCACTGTATTCGATTTTGATTTATACATAAAAAACTTGGGGGGTGTTTTGATGGGACTTTTTCTTTTTTTGGGGGGGGAGGGGGTTGAGGGCGGGAAATTCTTGCACTTGGGGGGCCTTTGCGATATTTAGGGGGTGCGCCATTGCCCTTAGAGGAGTGGGCACCTCTGATTTATTTATACATTTTATTCCTTAAAATCCGTCTATACCCTCCTAGAGGAAGCGTCCCTTAACTGTCTATTTAAATACAAATACAAATACAAAAGTGACGACCAGCAACAGGCTCTGGGCCTAGCTAGACTGGTCCTAGTCAATTTACAATCCCCAGTGAAGATCAATGGCCCTCTTAAAACTGTCTACTCCTTTGCTCATTACCACCTCTTCCGGTAAGCTGTTCCAAGGTTCCACTACCCTGCTAAAATAATAATTTTTCCTTATATCCATGTTAGCCTGAGATTTAAATAGCTTAAAACAATGACCCCTTGTCCTGTTTTCAGTGCTAAACTTTAGCCCCGTAACATCTCTCGTTTTAATAAATTTAAACAGCTGAATCATGTCCCCTCGGTCTCTTCTTTGCTCAAGACTGTACATTTTTAGCCTTCGAAGCCTGGAATCATAATCTAAGTGGGAAAGTCCACTTATTAGCCTTGTAGCCCGCCTTTGAACCCTTTCCAATACATTAATGTCTTTCTTAAGATAAGGAGACCAAAAGTGAACAGCATACTCCAAATGGGCCTTATCAAACTTCTATATAAGGGCAGAAGAACTTCTTTAGATTTGTTTGAAATAGATCTTTTGATAAACCCAAGCATCTTATTGGCTTTGTTGCTAGCAATGCTGCACTGTTGGCTAAACTTTAAATCCTGACCTATTAAGACCCCCAGATCAGTAACTTTGTCTGCCTGACTAATAACTGAACCTTGCAAATAATAACTTGTACACTTATTTCCATGCCCTAAATGTAGCACTTGACATTTCCCAACATTAACAGCCATACCCCATTTATCAGCCCACTCCGTAATACGATCTAGATCCTCTTGCAGCTGATTTGCTTGTTCTTCATTTTCTACAGTCCCCATAACTTTGACATCATCAGCAAAACAATTCATGTTCCCAGAAATATTTTTGTGAATATCGTTCATAAAGACAATGAACAAAACAGGCCCTAACACTGATCCTTGAGGAACCCCGCTTAAGACCTCACTCCAATTAGAATAATTTCCCCTTACAACTACTCTTTATTTCCTTCCCGTCAGCCAGTTTTTTACCCAAATGAAAGTTTTCCCTCCTATTCCTATATCAGCTAATTTGCTAAGTAGAGCAACATGCGGTACCTTATCGAAAGCTTTTTGAAAATCAATGTAAACAACATCTACAGGCTTCTTATTGTCCAAAGCCATGGTAACTTTGTCATAGAAATGTAATAAATTAGTTGCACAAGATTTACCTTTCCTGAAACCGTACTGAAATCTAGTCAATAGATTATTAGTCTCTAGAAAATTTACTATCTTAATTTTCATCAATGTTTCAAAAATTTTGCTAACCGCCGAAGTTAGATTCACAGGTCTATAATTTCCCGCACTCCCTTTAGACCCTTTCTTGAAGAGCGGTGTAATGTTAGCCAGCTTCCAGTCCTCTGGCACTGTCCCCGAATTATAAGAAGCGTCGAAAATGTTTGCGATTACATCTGCTAATTCTTCTGCACATTCAACTAAAATTTTCGGATAAATATTATCTGGCCCCGGAGCCTTCGTCTCTTTAATTTTTTTCAAATGAAGTAAAACGTCCTCCCTGGAAAATACAAAGTCCTCAAGCTGTACTATAGCTTGTGTCTTGTTGGTGTCAACTGTTGAGATACAGTTATCGTTAAAAACACTCGAAAAAAAGTTATTAAGAACATTAGCAATATCACTATCGTCCTGAATTAAAATTCCGTGCTCATCAACCAGTGGCCCAATATGACTATTTCGAACTTTCCCCGAATTAGCGTATGCAAAAAACCTCTTGGGATTCCTGTTTATGTTATCTGCCAGTCTTTGTTCCAACTCTCTTTTGTGAATCCGTACCAAATACTTAAATTTACTATCTTAATTTTCATCAATGTTTCAAAAATTTTGCTAACCGCCGAAGTTAGACTCACAGGTCTATAATTTCCCGCACTCCCTTTAGACCCTTTCTTGAAGAGCGGTGTAATGTTAGCCAGCTTCCAGTCCTCTGGCACTGTCCCCGAATTATAAGAAGCGTTGAAAATGTTTGCGATTACATCTGCTAATTCTTCTGCACATTCAACTAAAATTTTCGGATAAATATTATATGGCCCCGGAGCCTTCGTCTCTTTAATTTTTTTCAAATGAAGTAAAACGTCCTCCCTGGAAAATACAAAGTCCTCAAGCTGTACTATAGCTTGTGTCTTGTTGGTGTCAACTGTTGAGATACAGTTATCGTTAAAAACACTCGAAAAAAAGTTATTAAGAACATTAGCAATATCACTATCGTCCTGAATTAAAATTCCGTGCTCATCAACCAGTGGCCCAATATGACTATTTCGAACTTTCCCCGAATTAGCGTATGCAAAAAACCTCTTGGGATTCCTGTTTATGTTATCTGCCAGTCTTTGTTCCAACTCTCTTTTGTGAATCCGTACCAAATACTTAAATTTACTCTTGCCTTACAATATTGGAGCCTATTTGCAGGGACGTAACTAGAGGGGGGCAGACGGGGCTCGTGCCCCGGGCGTCAGATTTTAGGGGCGCTAAACTGACAAAGTTAATATTCAAATTATTTTTTGTAAAAAAATTATTAGAAGTAAAAAAAAAAAACTCTCAGTGCGGGCGCAGGCAGAAAGCTTGCACAGTTTAATGTGGATAAAGAGTGGTAAAGATAGACCGAAAGAGAGCGAGGAGGGCGCAGTAAATAGCATGAAAGTATTTTCTTAGAGTGACTAGCACTTGTTATATCTTATTTAAAGAACCTGCTCCTCTGAAGAGGAATATAAGAACAAGGCTATGGGAAGTACAAAACAGCGAAAATGCTCAAATGTCATTTTTCTGCATTTAAACGTCATAAAGCTGCCAACATGATGTCTTCCTCTCATTTACAATGACGAGAGCTTGTCTACCCCATTGGCTTAAGGGAAAATCGTTACACTTCCATTGGCCTAGTTTAGTTTACAATTTTTCTCATTCTTGGTGAAAAATCTCGCACTATAATAATGTGGATTCAACTTAAAGTGCGAGAGGCTGCCCATTTTTCTTTAGAAAATACTAAGGTTTTTGAAGATAAATTCAGCTAAAATGAGAAATTTTAGACTTAGTTTCGACATATTTTTACCACCCACACAATATTTTAAATGTGCTTAAATCATCTACTTCAGTTAATGTGTTAGAAATCAACTATTTTTTACACCTCTCAAATTTTGCTTTGGTACTTTTGATGCATATTTATATTTACAGTAGAAACCCATTTATCTGGCACCCGTTTATCCAGACATCCGGCTTATCCGGATCAAATTTGTAGAGTTAAAAAATATAGTCACTAAACTGATAATTCTAAATTAATGATAGTAAGAACGAAACTATAAACGTGCCAAATATTCGCTTATTTTGGTTAAATACACAACTGCTATATATAGGTGGTGCAATAAATTAATTTCATCTAATGAACTACGTGACGTATTTGGAGCGTCAATTTGACACCACTGCAGCTGAACTATTAATGACCAAGCATTTGCGAGTAACAATCCTATGTAATTTTGCTACAAAAGATCGTTTTTTGCTGCTAATAAAAGATAAGTCTTCTTATTTTCGAATTAATTACTGCTTATTATCCGGATTTCCGTTTATTAAAACTGCCTTCGGTCCAAGTTAGTCCAAATAAATAAGGTTGTACTGTAAATGGAAATACCTGAAAAGAAACTCACTGTGAAAACATGTAATATTAATATGTTTAAGATTTGTGTTTTTTAAAAAAGGTATATCTGTTTTTCTAAAAAATGTTTTTCAGATGCATACTAAATACCAGAGGTGGGGAACGTGCGTCCTTTATAAAAATTAACTCTTTTAATAATTAATATTTGACGTACAGATTGCAACAATTTAAAATGTGTTGCATGTAAAATTTTCAAGGTAATGTTAAAGACAATCTGTTTGATTCGAGCTATTGTAAGTTGTCAGATTAAAGTCAATATACTAAGTTGTAGCAATATTGAATTAATTTCGTGTGAGAAACAAAGACAAATAGCCCACTAAATTTTTCATCAGAGTTAAAATTATTTCACACGTTATTGCGACATATTGTTAAAGATTGTTATTTTCTTACAAATTTCTTCATAGTAGTATAATATAAATACTTAAAAATAAATAATTGAAAACATTTCTGTTTTATTGTTTTCATTTGAAGTGGTAATTTTAAATTCGCATCTCGATACATTTATATAAAAAAAAAACAACGTCAAAGAAATTGTGTAAAGATGCCTGCGGCGGGCCTGCGTCCAGGAGACTTCAGAGCACCTACAGCCTTAAAATTTTGCACAAAATTACTTCCAGCCCCAAGAATTTGAACCTGGGGTTGTTTACTTTAAATTTCTAATTTTTTTTTTTTTTTTTTGGTAATTAATTTTCTAAGCTAAAATTTCACATAAATTGCCTTTAAAGGGATGAAAGATTTCTCACATCCCTTAATATTTCATATTGTTCCAAAAAGATTTTTTCTGCATCAAATAAAGCATGTAACAATTTTATCAATAAATTAGAACAACAGGTATAAGGGTTTCTATTTTAGCGAAAAGTCCTACACTCAGTCCGGAGCTAAAGAGCAAAATATATTACTACAGATCACGAACTTAAAAGCAGTTTTTCAAACGTACAAAACTGCCGTTTGGCAATGCTCAGGAGCCTCTTTAGCACCAGCACCTATAGCTGTACAAGTTGGTTCAAGTTAGTTTGGAACGAGGAAAAATGCTATTTTCAAAGCGATTGTTTTTTTTCAAATATCATCTCATTCATGCATGTTTCTATCAAACTATTTTTGTATTTTCGGGTAGGAGTAGGATTGTGTTCAAAAAATTAGTTCTTCACTTAAACTCTATTTTTATGGGAGGGAGAGGGGAACTTTCACTTTGTTCTAAACGGAACTCATAACGTGTTTTTCACTCTGATTCTTTCTGACAGACGATTTAAATCTTCGCAAATCAAATGAGGTTGCGAAGCAATCTTCGGGGGTTCGTGTGTGTGTGTGTGTGTGGCGCGCATCCGAGAAAACGGTAAGACCTAGAAAGATGAAATTTGGTATACAGGTGCAGTTTTTGCTGAAGATGTGCACCACGGGCTTCGATTTTTGATATTTTAATTAGAAAAAAAGTTATTTAATGTTTTATGTGTTTTTTTTGCACTTTTTACCTCACAGACCCCGAACCACAATCGAGCCACACAAATATTTTTTGCACTATAAAGTAGAAGATTTAATTTTAAATATGATGAATGAAAAAATTTTGAAAACAGAGCAATTTTTGTATTTTTTATGAATTTTTCAAAAAACCTTTTATTTGCATTTTTTCTGGGTTTTGTTTTTTTAAATATCATCCTGCGAGAAGTATCAAAGCCCCATTTCTAAAATTTAAGTTGGTAATAGTAAAACCATTTCACCCTCTTCAGAAGAAAAAAGTTCTTAAAAATACGCAATAGTTTTTTTTTAAACAATTTTTTAATGCTGAACACATAATGTCTTTCCACGCATCGGTCGAAAAAAGCGTTCTTCAATCTTTTATGCCTCTGACGTCACTACTTGGATTTCGATTTGGTATTTACGATGGAATCTTAATCGCAAACAATGTTTATCTTTTGTTTTTACAATACAACTTACTTCTACATTTTATGACGTAATGACCACGTGTTTTCCGGCAGAGCTTGCTTTTTCTTTCCTTTTTTTTTTTGTTTTGTTTTATTTAGGGATTGCATTTATTTCTTTTTCCATTCCCCCCCCCCCCCTCCAAGCTGGAACGTTTTGCTGCATCTATATTACGTTACATTTCATAGTTATGCACATTTAATTCAATAATAACAGATTTTTTTTCTTTGTCAAACGCTACTTTTTGCACACTATGGGGAATTTTGAAGATAACTTTTTTTTTTTTGCTCTACTTAAATAAAAAAAGATGGGTTTTTTGAGTGATCTTTGTTTTTATTAGGAAATGGGAGGGGAGGTTAAAATAAATAGAGATGGATAAGAAAATTTAGAGAAAGATCGTAAAGGTAGATAGCCGCCGAAGGCGGCAATCTTGGCGTAAAAATGTGAATGGCACAACAAAAAATACAGATATATGATTAATACTGCTGTCAAATTTATTTAAACAGCCACCGAAGGCGGCAAACTTGAAGTAAAAATTTAAATGACAAGTTAGCCAACCAGCCGCCGTAGGTGGCTGCTTGCATAGAAAGGCGAATGGCGTAAGAAAGCGGACCGGCTGGTCGCCGCAGGCGGCTAGTAATAAATAAAATATTTATTTATTTTTACCTACTATTGAAATTTAAAAAAATGCAATCCAGTGATAAAACTATAAAAACTTATAACTACGTAAAAGTCGCCATTTATACGCTTATCAACACATGCGGCATCCTTATCACTGCCTAATTTCAATTTATATTTTTAAAATAATAATTTTTTGATATTTACTTATGAGTGTGGGGGGGGGGGGGAAGCGCCGAAACGAGGTCTTGCCCCTGCTTGAAAATGACCTAGTTACGTCCCTGCCTATTTGCACTGTGACCTGTTTCTCTAAACCTATGAAAAGCAGCTTGCTTGTAATTTAGAGCGTCTTTAGTTTCCCTGGAGAACCACATTGGCCAAATTTTCGTGTTGACACCCTTTCTCCTAAAATGAATATGATCCCTAACCGTATTCGCTAGATTTTCCTTAAACTCTGCCCACTGAAGATTCACATCGCTATTGTCCAATCCAGAAGAAAAAACTGCTTTCAAACTCTGCCGAAGTGCCACAAAGTCAGTATTTCTGAAATTGGGCACAAACCTAAAATTCTCTACTTTGTGCATATCAAATTTAATCCCAAACCTAATACTGTTGTGGTCACTATCTCCAATATGTTCCCCTACACATAACCCCTGAACAGAGCCTTCCATGTCGCAGAAAACTAGATCCAAAACCGCGTCCTGTCGAGTACCCTGAGTTACAATTTGATCTAAGAAACAGTCACCAATTACTTTCAAAAAATCCTCTTCTCTGCTATTACTATGGTAAAAATTATTCCAATCAATTCCTGGAAAATTAAAATCTCCCATTATGATGACTGACCCCTTGCTAGAAATGTCACTAATAATACTAAACATCTGTTCGTCTTGACCCTGGCTTAAGTTGGGTGGCCTATAAATGTTCCCTAAACGTAGTTTTTTTGCCCCTATTACTAATCAACTCCAGCTAAATCATATCAATCTCGTTAGGTTTATTATTAATTACCAATTCATTGCAAATTAAAGTGTCTCTGACTTAAAATAAAACCCCACCACCTCTTTTACCTACTCTATCTTGTCTAAACAAATTATACCCAGCAATAGATAATAAGTCATCATCACTTTCGGTCGCCCATGTCTCGGTAACTCCAATAATATCCAACCTCTCCTCTATAATTATGCTTTTCATATCTTCCATCTTGTTCCTAATACTACGAGCATTTGTGTAAAAAAACCTTTAGTAAGCCCATTTTACTTTTATTTAATGCTGCACGATTATTTGAATCCCAACTGTTAAAATCTTTTCTCTTATTAGCCACCCTATTTCGGTTTCTACTAAAATCCCAATAGTTAGTACCCTTTCGAATTCTGCTCTTTAAACCATGCCCCCCATTCCAGCTTAGTTTTTTGATTCTGAAGCCTCTAAAACCAAACCACTAACCATTTTGACCCCTGTAGAACTCAGATGCAGGCCATCCCTAGCAATCCAATCTCGTTTACATTTACTCCACACATCAATAAACCTGATACTACGCTTAACGCAAATTTCCTTGAGTACCATGTTCATACACCTAGCCCGTTGGTTTAACCAGCTCCTATGCACTCCATACCTGGGAAGCAAACCAACCACTTGGACATATTAATCATACTTAATATCTTAGGACATAATCACTTTGGTCTAATTATGTAAACACGAGCTGTACGAAACATTTTTCGCCAAGAGATAAATATCGTTCTAACTCAATGAAATGTGGCGGCGCGACATGTGTCATGTCACAATCAAATAAAAACCTGTTTCATGTTGCAGAGCAGTGTGAGACATCTTGATCTATTCGATGCTTACTCTCGAAACCATTTTTGACAAATGCAATTTTAGGCGCTGGCATGTTGTTTGGGAAAGCTGTGGAAGTTGGAAGATTTAGAAGCTCTCCTGTTTCCGGTCTGAAAAAAAAATTTAAAATGAAGTATCATCCTATAAAGAAATAGTTTTCATTTTTTCCTCCCTCTTTGATCTCTACCAGCTAGAGTCCCTGGACTCTACTACCACCTAATGGCAAAATGAATTCGGAACTCCAGCGCTCGAATACGCTACCTTGCGGTGATTTACAAAACAGCAAATGAAACTAAAACATTGCCACGTTGAGTTCCACGTGAGTCTGTTGACGTAAACACAGGCAGTTTGTTCTGAGTCATTAACGCAATCGATGTGTCTTAGTTTGCTTTCAGCTACAGAAATTAATTTGTCCCTTAGTAGTATTCTCGAGCTTCTCAAAATAATGTTAGTTTTCATTATTTCCTTAATAATTGGTGAAAGCGAAAATTCTGGATTAACAAACTTGGATAACGTTATACAAGGTAAAAATTTTTATTGTTTTGTATGAATTTGTAAGAATATGGGGGTTTTTTTAATCTTAAATTAATTAAACTTACCGTATTTTACAGCAGCTATTTAGTTGGAATGGACAGTATGCAAAATATTTTCTTGAATATATTATCGTAGAACAAAATGAATAACCGAGAAAGAATTTACTTTATTCCTTTTATTCTCAGCTGAAAGGTTTCGCCACATTTGTTTAGGGTTATAGTTTTAGTATAGTGCGAGCAAAGTAGCCTTGGCGAGATTTCGCGTTTTTAGTTAAACCATTTTTAATTTTTATCATGAGTGGAATAAAATGGTAGTAAGATTACAGAATTCGATAAGTGAAAAGAAATAATGGTCAATCAACTGAAAAGAAAACTACCACCATATATCCGTGAGAATTTTGTTGATGATTGAACATGACACAGTTAAATCGTAACTCAGAAATTAGAAAAATCGAAACAGAAAATTTTAAATTAACCGATTCGGGAATTCGAGAGAAATAACTCAGCTATACAAATGGAAAACAATAAGCGCTAGCCAAGCAAGGCAAAAAAGTATCATCTTCTTTCGATAACAATTTGTAATGTCATATTGAATTTTCTAGCATTAATTGTTATTCTTGTCAGGCCACAATTATTATTTAGTTTTATCAAGAATTGATAAATATCGAATTCAACATCGTGGAAATAGCTGCTTAGAACTACGAACTACGTAGTTTGCATTAATCTTTGACGTTTAGTAATGCTTCTTGAATTCTCATTTCTTTCTACGTGGGCCAGAATATCCACAAGACTTTGAAAATTAATTTAAAAAAAATAAAGCGAAAAAATCATACGTACGAACAAAAATCACAACACTTTTAGCATTTTCTTCGTTACCATGTGCGTTTGTTTTAGCTTTTAAGTCCGCCATTAGACAGTGACTTCAGTGTCCCCTATAGTTCGTTGGAGTTGCGAATAAATTAGTAGATAAAGCTCCTGTTTCTTTGACTTAACACAACTGCAAGAAAAGTTCAATTTCCTTATTGAGATATATAATCAGGCCTGAATTCGTAAAATTTCCAGTACCAGATCTGCAGCTGAATCCTGAGTCGTCAATTTAATGTGTATGACCCCCCCCCCCCCGCCCCACCCTTTTTTTCTGAGAAAATCCAACTATCCGAATTATTCGAAACAGTACCGAGTCAAATTTGGAGAGGAGAGCCGTTGTCCAATTATCTGTGAGGATTTTCCTTCTCAGCATCACCAAAAAAGAAATGAAACGAAGTGAATTTGTTTTCAATCTAACAATTTGTAAATTTTAAAATTTGTCAATGTCATTTTTAGATACAAGAACACATTGAAGTCTACAAAAGAGGAAAAAGATTTTACATTCAGCACAATGCCTTTTGTTATTTTTCCGGCCAAAGAAGTGACTTATTTTTAAAAGCCGTGTTGAATTTTCAAGATCACAAGGACTGATCGAATTGCCTATAGAGCATTTTTTTACATTTGCTTTCTAAACCGTGTTTTTTGATGAAATATATCTTTCAGAATGTGTTTTTAATGTAAAGAAAAATGAAGCTGTAGTGTTTGAATTGGTTCATGCTGTGTTTGTGAAAATAAACTGCAGTTGACTGTTGCAAATTTATTTACACATATTTACGAAACATGAAAATATCATGGCTTACTATTCGCAAGATTGTTTCAAAAACTTGCCTGGGTGCTGGTTACATGGGATACTTTGGCTGCATAGTATATTGCACTTTAGAATATGTAGGCGATTTTGTTATATGTCAAGGACCATCGATGGAACCAACGATAAACTCTAACGATATCATTCTAACCGAACATGTGTCAATAATTTTGAATAAAATTGATCGTGGAGACATCATTGTCTCCAGGTCACCTTCTAACCCCAAGCTGTATATCTGTAAACGAGTCCGAGCAATTCCTGGGGATAAAGTTCGAAGAGGATTTAGTACTCATGTTGTTCCAAAAGGACATGTGTGGTTGGAAGGCGACAACAAAGACAATTCTACTGATTCTCGCAATTATGGACCTGTACCTATAGGTTTACTTCGAAGCAGAGCTGTGTGTAGAGTTTTTCCCTTTGAAAAAGCTAAAGTGCTTTCTAATACACCAAAAACATGAGTTTTACAACCTGTATATGATAGCAATATGTTTTACAGTGTACACCCAATGCAAGAGGGTCTTAAGCAAATGATAGAAACCACAGTAAATTTAGAATTAGGTATATTTTTATTTGTTCTACATGTAGAGCCTAATTAAGTTACTGGAGGCCCTAGATTAAGCATTTATTTGTGACTCCCATGCAATCAAACTTTACTTTTAGTTATTGGCCAAAACAGTTTTAGCCAGTTGAGGGAACTTAAAAAGTAGGAGCTCTAGAGCACAGCTTTGTTGGCCTATTCAGTAGTCAGGTCCTGTTTACATGTACTAATGACATATCTTTATTTTTATCAGTTTTTAAGTTATTCCAGTGATTTCCAGCCATAACTAATATTAAAATCAAAGATAAATATATAATTTCATAAAATGAGGGAATTATAATCACATTGAACATGCCAAATTTTTCGAAAAAATATCCCTTTGCTGAAATAGCTGTTGTCATTTTTCAGTTTTATATTTTAATGGAATCGTCATATATATAACAGCCAGGATCACTGATCGAGTAATGCTCTGACGACACCAACAACAGGGTTCGTACGCTCCTTCAAAACTCCTCCAATATTCCTTCATTCAGGAAATTTTTTTGAAGGGCCCTTCAAACTCTTTCATTTTGGTTTTAACTCCTTCTTTTTTAATTCAAGACTACATAATTTTCCTCTATGACAGTAACTTAAAATACATCGATCGACAACTTAACATCGTCACAAGGCAAAGGTATATTGACGATTTTCATGTAGTAATTGCGTATACTGTTTTCAAAAGATGTGATTTACAAATTGATCATAGAAGTCTTAAAAGTTGAAGGTGAGAATATTATTAGATGACTAAGACATTTCATAAGTGTTGTAAAACATGCTTATATGGTGCTTGGCTATTTTTTCAAGTTTTATGATTATTGCTGTTCCCTCCCAAACTCTCAGCAACAAAAGTTAGTTTGTCTAATTATTATTTAAATATTTAAAAATGGAATAGGTAGATATACTATATTAAGTGATTGTGTTAAAAAAACAATTGTTTAGTAAATCACAGTTATTGTACAAAGGGTCATTCACAAGTGATGTCATGCCTTGAGGGGAGACGAGTTCATGAAATTGTGACAAAAAGTGAAATCACAGTTATTATAGTAATATGACATATGACAAGAGGAGTAATAAGGTGAAGTGTGACATTTAGTGACAAAAAGGAAGGGGGTCAAACATGTTGAGAAAAAAGTGCGACATCATTAAAGGATAGCACATTAGTACTCCTTCAAAATCTCATTTTACTCCTTCATTTTATTTCTGAAAACTCCTTCATTTTATTCTTTCTTTCTTTCACACACACAGATTGAGGTTTCTGCTATTCCACTAGGGAAGCTTATACCTCTATTAATCCACAATGTTTCCAGGATTTTGTTTTTCCAGGACAGCACAAAGACAACACAATAGATGGTGGTGCCATCTATGGACAGTTCGAGAGACAATTTAGAACCAGGCCAGGAGCCGAATAACTTCCTAGTCTGGCACCCCCAGAGGTATCGTTTCACTTGGAGGACATTGTGACCACGAGCATATTTAACGTCGCCCAGTCACCATTAATGACGACAGTGGGTCTTCGACCAGTGAGGATCGAACCAGAGAACCTCCGGTCCCGAGTCCAATGCCTTACCGATCAGGCTACCACGGCCCCTTCATTTTATTTCTGAAATTGAGTACGAGCCCTGCAACAATGAAACTTGTGCTATAGCATGCCTAAAGGCATTATTTCATTGCTTAAGTTGCTTTCAGTTCAATTTGATAATATTTTTTGGCATTGTTTAGGAGAATGAAGAAACAAAAAAGTGGTCAACAACTAAATGCTATCTACTGGAGTTTAGTGTTAATCCTATGGAGTTAGGGTTAAAATTTCAACTATCAAAATATCACCAAACAGGCAATTGCTTTGTTCAAATGTAGAAGCAATTTTCACCCATCATACTTTGACGGGCGATTTTCTAGTATTTCATGCTTGACTTGGGTTATTTATTTATTTATTGTGGAATATTTTATGTTTTATTGGTTCCTGCTCAGGAGTAAAATTTAATTTTAAAAATTTTATAGCATCTCTCCTAAAAATAAAGCTAGTCAGTTTTGTGTTATTGACCTTCTTGCATTAGGAGTACAATATGAGTTTTCTACCCTTCCAAATGTATGTTGATTTAGAAATACTTCTGTAAAATTATGGAAAGGCTGATTATTAAAGGTAGACTAATATTTACTAACTGAAATTTTTCTGTTTGTAAATGAAACCAGTAAAATAAATTATTTCATTCGTATTTTTGGAACTTTAATATTTATAATTGAATTACATTGAATAGAAAATAGTTGATTAATTTATAAAAGTTACCCATTAGTTTTCTTTCAAAGAAATCACTTGGTTTTGTGATAGTTATTTTAACCCTCTGACAGTCCTGGGTCACGAGTGTGAAATTCTTCCCTATGAAATTTTTTTTTTTGAGTAACTTTCCATCCCCAAAGCAGAATACTGCTAAATTTGTGACGTACGTCTCAGAACAGATCCCTGAGCTGTTCAAATGTGAGAGGAAATCTCAAATTTTCTGCAGAAATTCTACAGATTTCTACAAATATCTTCCAACTCAAGATAAAATTTTGCACAAATTCTGCAGATTTCTTCAAATTAGAAAAAAACATAAAATTCTCAGAAATTATGATAATTCGGCGGAAATCTTGCGAAAAATGTTGAATTCGTAAGTCATCTGCAGCAACTTTAGATTTATTATTTTGAACTTAAAGAAATCGGTAGAATTTGTACAAAATTCCATCATGAGTTGGAAGATATTTGTAGAAAATCAGTAGTTTCTACAGATTTTCTGCAGAAATTTTGCATCCTACTTCTGAAAAGATTCTGATTTTCCTAGCGTTTTTGGTTCCCCTTTTCCTTATTTTTCCCAATCGATCTTCACCTCTACAATTTCCTCCATAAATGTATGTTTTTGGAAATATGCCAACATTGAACACGTCCATCGCCGAAAATTGCGTGGCTTGTTTGAGATTTCAATCCTTTTACATCCTGAAAATATTTAATTATTTTGTTTTATTGTATGATACCCTAACTTGACTCATTTTATTTATTTTTTTAGTAATTTATGAATTTATCAACATTATTTTAATTACTCTTTCATGCCATGAAAAATTAACCAAAAAATGTGGTTTGAGCCCTAGGTTTGGATTTTCATAAAATGTTGTATCTTTACTCTTTTTATACATTTTAGAAAGCATATAAAATATTTTTGGAGATTCCAAATTGGTTTAGGTTCTATAGAAATGCATAACAACAGTGAAGTTAAAAAAAAACAAAAAAAAAAAAAAAAAAAAAAAAACCTCCTGTATGAAACTGTTGTGATTTAGAGCTCCAGATTTGTGGAAAAGGTAATGTTGGTTGCTTGTGTATACAATACTTGAAGAACTTGCTGAACAATTTTGGTCAAATAATTTTTCGTTGCAGAACGTTGTCAAGTATTCTGCTTCAGGACTTTCCATATAAATTAAGTGATCTACCTTCTATCAATGCCTAGCTACCGCACTGTGCCTTGGACCATTTGACAATAAACATTTAGCATCAGAAAAATAAGTAAAATGCTTTTGAAACATAGTCAGTAGGGTGTGATAAGACTTTCAAAATCATTGGAGAGTTAAATTTATCTTACTTAAAATTATTAGAAGAAAGTGGGGTGAGTTGAATTGTTTTTAAAGAAATTTTAAAGAGTGACCTTATAACATACTGAACTTGGAGTAGACTAACTTGAGTCCAAAAATGGCAATTTTCAGGTCATTAGTATATTGTATGTAGAAACTTAATCCTCATTGAGATATAACAGGGTAATTTAAAAAAAACTTATTAATTATTCCCTAAGTGTTATGAGAACCCAAGTCCCAACCTTTGTATTCCTGTGACAAACATATTTGTAGGAATTGTTTGACAGGCTTAAAAATCTTAAGAAAATCCCCATCAGGGTTGCCATGCAACAGGGAAACTTTGTAAACAAGGAAAAATACAGAAAATTCATAAAACAGGGAAAATCCATGAAAATCTCCTTAAAGACGGCAAAAGAGCAGGGAATTTCGATTATTTTTTTTTAAAGTTACAAAAATCCAATGTCAAAATATGTAAACTACCAAAAAAAGAAAAAAAAAGTGATAAGTTTTTGTTTTTGTAAATATTTAAATGTCTATCATAAAAGCAAAAACTTCAGTTTAAATGAATTCTTTACTTTCTTATTTTTATTTACATATATTTTTTTCTTCCTATGATGAAACCATCATAATCTTAACACAAATATCAATGTTTGCTCGATTGTAATGCTACATAGAATTAAGTAGTAACCCTGCCCATATTATGTTACAAAAAATGTTTGTAATAAGGGCAATAAAAATCAACTCTGCAGAGTTCATACATTTTTTCAACAAAGCTAATTTCAATTTTCAAATGAAATTGATAAAAATAATATATTTTTTTTCAGCACAAAAGAAATTTTTCATAAAGCATTTTTGGGAATAGCTTTTAATAATTTCAGAGGGGGTTTGAATCCTATAAACAATCCTCCCCTTGCATACGGATGTGTGAAATGCAATGTAATACCATGAAACTTCTGAGCAGGAACCATTCCCGGTCCAGTAGCGGATTTTAGGGGGGGGGGGGCACCCCCCAAAAGGATGAATTAATTCAACTATATAATTATTTTTTAATTGACTTCTCTATAGCAAATATTTTTATAGTTATTTAAAAAGAACACAAACAGTATATTTTGTACAAAAATATTTTGTTTGCTAAAGAAGTAATATTGGAGTTAGAGGCCAGAGTAGCAAAACACATTTAACTCACTGTTTTCGAATTCAAGGGAACGTAATACTGGGAAACCTCTCTGAGCGGCCACCCCTCCGTTCCGCAAAATTTCTACCATTCAGAGGAGGTGGCCGCTTTAAAGGGTTTTTGTTACAGTTGCAATATAATTCTACAATAGACAAAATGAAGTTTGAGACCATTCTAAAAGGGAAATTGTAGATTATTTAAATATTATTGACATTTTTAGAAGAAAGGATACAATTTGTGACTTAAGTTTTTTATCTTCTCCAACAATTGTTTTTAAAATCCAATTCAAGATGTTGCTTGTTGCAATTCAAAATGATAAATAAATTGCTCTAACCAATTTATTTGTTATTGCATCTGAACTTCCGATGACTTTATTTATTATCCTCAAAATCACTACAGTTGAAAATTTAGTTTGCTCATGATTACAAAACGCAAATTGATTGTCAGATGCCGAATTAGTGCTTGAAAGGCATAAAAATGTATTTGCTCAAAAGACGTTAAATACACTCCGCGAATTGATAAGTTAATTTAAACCAATCCCAAACTAATATTAGATTTGACTGAAAAACGCTTATTTTCGCAGACTTGTTAACCGGAAGACTTTTCTTTCAGTCGGCAATGTAATTATCAAAGCTCCCCATTTCTGTTTTGCGCTGGAAATAATTCGAAATCGTACTCTATTAATTCTCTCGCCGATTTACCGTGTTCATATTGCTCAGAATTTCAATACGTAGTTCGAGATTCATAAAATGATCTCCGACAGTGTTGTTTGCAACCCAGATTACACATACATACTGACCAACTAATAAAATCAACATGAGTGACATTTTTACTCCAAAATTATCGGAATTTGTCAAAGGCCAATAAGAGTTCTCCTCTTTGAACTGAAAAGCTGCAGATTAGACTTTTCTGAAAAATGGAATGGACACATCCACTCGGCGGCCGTTCAGAAGGATTGGGTGGCAGTTGCTAGGGGTGTTTTTAACATTAAGTCTATGGGGTAAAAAATCCGTGGCGCAAAAAAGTGGCCATTTAGAGAGGTTTCACTGTATCGTGATTCGTCCATTAATTCTTCGTTGATAGAACTAATAATTAACGTTTTTAAAAAAAAATGTGTTAGGCGTGCCTAAAATAGTCATTTTGATCCAAAAAGCTATTTGCGAAATAATTGATTTCTTTTTCAGCTTATAAAAATGCGAAATGAAAGAAATCATATGGTAGTTTCTTGGCAAGACCATGATACTAATGGAATTGGCATGTAGTATTAAAATGTTATCTCAATTGTATCATGGCTTTAAAAAAAATCAGCAACTACTTTGAAATTCACCCATAAATAGTTTCTGAATTCTTCAATAAAACTTATATGTTATGAAGCTATGATTTTCTTAATCATATATTTTAGTTAAAACATAAATTAATTTATAAAAACTCAAATGAAGTATGGGTTTATTTCATAAGCTCGCCCTTTTGTTTTAATCTTTATGACAATGTTCCTAATTAAGACTGCTCATTGTATAGCATTTCGATGACATTATATTGGGTTTAGCATTTAATTGGCTTGAAATGTTAAAGATATTTTGCGTTTTTTTATTCAAAGTACATTTGTTAATTTAAAAGTAGATTCATTGGCCTGAAGGGATCTTATAAATAAAAAAAAATGTATTCAATTTCCCGGGCCCCCTCCAAGAGATTTTTCTGTATCCGCCCCTGCCCCGGTCTGAGAAAAATCGGTTGTTAGAGAGGTGGTGGGGCTCAGAAAAGTGTCAACATTGGATTGCTTGAAAAAAGTTGACTGGTATTAGTAAGAAATATTTAAAATGGTTGTTTATGTTTCATTTACAGAATTTTGCTAATGGAAACAATATCATTTGAAAGAAAAATCAGTAAGGGGAGTCGGGGTGGCACACAGTGGGGCGAAAACGCCAAAAAAAAGCTTAAAAGTGTTTTTAAACCTCTCTCTCTGGTTTGTTTGCACAGTCATGTTATAATGGATTTTTCTCGATTTGTTTAGGCTCAGGGTCCAAAGTTCGCAGGTTTACGCAGCTAATTCCTTTTCAGGGTCTTTCTACAGACCATTTATGACTAATTAATAATTTTTAAGAGGACATTTTTTTGTAGAGTGTTTAAAAAAAAATAACCTTGAATTCCCAAATTTTTGGTGATGATCAGAACCGATTCTCGGTTTGAGAATTCGATTTTTTTCGTCCTATTACTATCGTTGGACACGAGAGAAATTAAATATACCCGCCTTTAATAAGAAAAAAAAAATCTAGACTGCTTAAAAGCAATTTTTGTAAATTCCCGCACTCATGGTTTTTTAACTTTCTAAGTTCTCCCTTCAGCTTTGTAGTGGATGAAGGGCTCTAAAATTCCAGTTCTGATTGCCTAATAGGTAGGCCTGTGCAAATTTATTAATCCTCAATTGGTTTAGTATAGGAAAAAAAACCCATTGTTGTTGTTGTCGTGTGCCAGCTAGGCTGGCACACGACAACAACGGCTGGCACTAGGCTGGCAATTTGGGGTGCGCTGCTTCACTTTTCCAACTGTACCGTTATTTGGTGTGAAGTCCGACTTCTACAGTACACATATGCCACAGGGACCCGTTTATAGGGTAGGCAACCATTCACAGCATAACAACACATTCACACAAAGGAAGGAGAAGGACAGGAGAGAGAAAGTAAGTACATGCCCGAGCCGGGATCAGGGCCCGATCAAAACAAACTGGTGCCCAGGTCCTAAGTAAAAATTTCTGCTCCCCCATGAGAAAATCAGCGCAATTTCAAAGTCAATGTTCTGTACTAGAAACCTACACATTACTACAGAAACCTGGGATTTGAATACCAAACACTTGATAGTCCCCATACTAATCATAGTCAAAATTGCCTTACCTCAAGGTGAAAATGAATTAAAAAACAATTTAAAACTGCGAAAATAGCAAAAAAAAAAACTTATTCTGACATTAAACTTTAAAAAGGCTTCTTTCTGGCTTTAACAGAGGCAAATGTGTCGATCACATCATCGAAATCTAATTTTGGTGTCACAGTATTTTCAATGGTCGATAAGAAGAATGCCTGTAAATTATCCTGAGAAACGCAGCTTCTCAGGATTTTTGATTCTTTTCAAAGCTGGAAAGGAAGGAATTAAGTGAATTTAGGCTATTTTAGTGCCCCTAAATTTGTGGTGCCCAGGTCCACGGACCCGCCGGACCGTGCGTTAATCAGGCCCTGGCCGGGATTCGAACCCGGACCTTCCTGTCGCAGGCAGACATCTCTGACCACTAGACAAGGCAGGCGGCAAAAACCCATTTATAAGCACTTTTCGGCGTTTTCGTCCCACTGTGCGGCACCTTGGTTCGCTTTTCAATGTTTTCATAATATACAGTGAAACCTGTAAAGTTGACCGCTTTTTTTTTTTTAGGTACAGAATTAGTTCCATATCATAGAAATCAACCTCTATAAGTCGATTACCTGTTTCAGTTGACTGCTATAGTAGTGGTCAACTTATACAGGTTTCACTGTATGTTCTGCATTAATGTATGCCATGTCAAAGACACATTACAACAACGATAACAACTTTTATTTGGAAAAGTACATTTGTTACACACAAGAGGCAGAATGAATGCAAAATTTGATGAGCAAATGTTAACACACAAAATTGTTTTAGTGATGGTAAGTAAGCTGAACAAAGTTCTCAAATTCAAACTTCTTAACCGAGTGAGGTGAATCACAAGGTTAATAAGCAAAATCTAGCTAACTTTAAAGAATTTTTCAAACCGTTTAAGGAATTATGCATTCTATGCAAACACTTCAAAGTGTGCTAAAATTCATAAAAATTGTACACAACTTTGATGCTTCTATTGCAACTAATCTCACATAGAGTTCATGCTCGAAATTTTGAAGGATTTAATTTAAATTTTTTATCTTCATGGAAATCATTTACATATATTTGGCATCCATGAACCGTGTGACTGTTTCAAGATTTTTTGGATATAAAAATACATTATGTATGATTTGAAAAATGTTTTCAAGGCTTTTTACTAGAAAAAGTTTTTCAGTTGAAAACAAACTATCCTTTACAATTCTTTTCTAATTTAAAGAGCTCTAAAACTTTCAAATTTGTGAATTTTGTGCACCTTTTTAAACTTTTTTATTTTGAATGATTTTAAGTCACAAGTAATCATCCTGATCTTTTGAAAGGCTTGTTAAATTTTAGAATAAAAAGAATAAATAATTAAATAAAACAAGAAAAAAATATGTTTTTTACAACATGTATTTTTCACAATACAATCTATTAAAAACAAGTTTTACACTGAAGATTATTAAAAAAATTAGTTTCTAGGACTTGCTTATCTTTTTGGACCATAGTTTTTTAGATACTCAAAACTGTTAATTTATTTAAAAGATAAATTTAAAAATTTCATCTTAGAACTATTGCACTTGAGCATTTGCACTCATATATAAGAATTTTTTTTTTTAAGTGAGAATTCACACAAAATTTCTAATGCTATTTACAAAAATATTAAAACTGCTGTACTTTTTCTTAAAAGCTCACAGTAACTATTTAGAATGGAACTTGGCTCAATATTTGCCTTTATTTACAAGGAAATTATGTTGTGCAATCAAAATGTTGGTAAATTTCAATAATAAACAATTAACTTTTTTTTTTCTTCCAACTAAAAGGCCAAGGAAGGAAAACCCTTCTACAAATGGAAAAGGTTTTTCTGTATGCAAAATTTTTAATTCAGAAAAAAAATTCTCCATTTTATGCACATCTGTCTAATTTTAGTTATTTTTAAAGCAAGTCATAGAGAGATACATAAAGAAAATCAATCGATGATTAACAGAGACTATTAGCTGCAACATGGAGATCAGAACATTGATAAATAATATTCAATAGAAATTAAGTCTTCAATATATATATATATATATATATATATATATATATATATATAAATATAAAATTAAGCAAACAGAATTACAAATATTAAACAAATTATAAATAACAAATGATGATAAAAAGGAAAAATGCAAACAGCTATTAAGTAGGAATAGATAAAGAGTGAATCCAGAGCTCATCAGCCGTGGAGGATTCATTAATTATGGTCAAAAGACCAAAATGTTTAACTATGAACTAGAAGAGAATGTTTAAGCTCCAGTACATGTAATATAGAGTAACAATGGGCAAACGCACCACTTGCTAAACTAAAAACAATAAACTAGAGCTCAAACCTAAAACTAAAAGCAGGGGGTTTCGCCTCGACTAATTAGGAAAACAAGTTCCGATAATTAGCCTGTTTTTAGCTTAGCAAGTGGTGCGTTTGCCCATTGTTACTCTATATTACATGTACTGGAGCTTAAACAGTCTCTTCTAGTTCATAGTTAAAAATTTTGGTCTTTTGACCATAATTAATGAATCCTCCACGGCTGATGAGCTCTGGATTCACTCTTTATCTATTCCTACTTAATAGCTGTTTGCATTTTTCCTTTTTATCATCATTTGTTATTTATAATTTGTTTAATATTTGTAATTCTGTTTGCTTAATTTTATATTTACTTGGCTTTTTAGTTTTGCTGCGTTGCGCATCTATGGGCTCTTGGTGTGGTCTTTTCAATATTTTTCACTTTTATTATATATATATATATATATATATATATATATATATGCCTCAGACATTAGTAAGACAACTAAGCCTGAGAACAACAGTAAGATATCCTACTGTTCTACTGTTGCTTTGAAGCAACAGTAAAATGAACTAAAACCCAATAATTTTTTTTCCTTACATTGGATAAAAAAATAAAATGTAGGGGGGGGGGGGAGTAAAGCAAGTAAAAGATTAAGAGGGAAGAAACAAGCTATGCATGGATTTTGGAGGTAATTTTAAATTAAATTTTGCTGTTTAAGGAGAAAATTTCTTTTAAATTTATTTGTTTTGGATCTGTTAAAAAACAGCTAAAAGGCAAAAAACAAAGTATCTTATCTCAGGGGGGCCCACCTAGCGAGGTTGGAGGGAAGGTCATGACAGACTGCCATTGAAATTTTCAGGAGGGGGGGGGGGGGAGTTTCCACTCTTGGGGTCTTTAATGCATTGGGGAGGGGTGTGCCATTGCTCTTGGTGGGGATGGGCACTCCTGCATATCTAGTATTTTTCAGATTTTAATAATGCAATAAAAATGTCTATGAATAGTTAAAATTCAACGGGTCTCACACTGCACATTCATACAAGCACTAAATATATAAATTTAATGCCAAGCCAAGTGTTTCTAACATTACACTGGTAATAGCAATTGATATATATATATATATATAAATAAAAGGAGGCGGGGGGAGAAATGTCTTTAGACAAATTTGACTATGATTTAAAATATTACTTTAAAAGAACACAATGAAAGAATTAAAAACTTAGGGTACTCAGTGTTACATAATTAATATTAGTATAAATAATACTGAATACAATAAATTCAGTAGGAGAAAATGAAACATCATGGTATGCTCCAATAAATACCTTCTAGTATCACTCTGATCCTTAATATATTTTTCATTATTAAAGTTCAATATTGTTTTACATTAAACTTAAAAATTTGGCTATGTGAAGATGGATATCATAAAACAATATTTTATTTAAATAATTCATAAATCAATTTTTAAGACTTAGTGTTCTAAGCACTTGGTAATTAAGTTTTGAAATATGCTACGTCTTATTTAAGTAATCAAAGAAAAACAAACATTTTGTACATTGATTTTTGTAGCCAAAATGAATGTAATGTTTAGTTATATCAATACTAACAGGAAAGTAATAAATAAATAAAAATAATTATGAACAAAAGTTTTCTGCTTTTTTTATTAATAAATTCTTCCAAGTTGGACGGTGAGAAGAAGTATTAAAATTTATTATCATCATTTATTATTATCTTTTTCAAAAAAATACTTAAGCATTTTAAATACGTGTTTAGAAAATTCACAATGCTTTATAGCTTGTAAAGTACTATTTATCAAAATGTTTATAAAATATTTCAATCATGATTAATTTTTTGATTCACAAATTTGTTTTATCTCTTCTATGATTTGTTAAATATACATTGCTTGCACAAAGTATTATTTTTTACAGAATGATATTTTGAAACATTGACAATGAGTTTTTTCAAATTTGTAAGGATTAATTTTGTTTTTCACTGTAAATGGCGGCATGTGTTAAAATTTATTTGTATCAAAAATGAACGAAAACTGATAGAATAATGACATAAATATCAACATTCAAATTTTCAGAACAATTAAAACTATACCATCAATTTTCAGAAACGTAATTTCACAAATAAAAGATTATATATTTTATTGCTAGTTACTAGTATTAATGAAAACCACTGGTTTAAGTCATTAACAATTTAAAGAATATTATTTCATCAAATTAATCTAACAGTATATACATCTCTATAAGTTAAAAAAAAAAAAAAAATTGTGTAATTGTGTCTGCGGCTGTCCCATATTCAGGAGACCCCATAGCACCTACAGCCTTGAAATTAGCTACGAAATTACTTCGAATCATAGAAGTCTTCACATCAGAGCCTTTTAAGTTTGAATTAATGTTTAGTAAGTACTTTATTGAGCTAAAATTTCAGATTGCCTAATAAGGGGATGAAAGAATCCCTCCACCCTTTATGTGATTTGAAAGAGCTTTTTTCTTTTTCTGCACAAGGTGGAGTTTGTTTCAATTTTCTTTTTTAATTAAATTCTGTTTCTACGAGATGGCGAGTTAAATTTTCATTTTGTTGTAACTGCACTGCATATTTTAATCTAACTCTTCGTAGCAGAGGATTTAATTATTTACAAACTAAAAAAGATCAGCGGTTAATGAGCTGTAGCGAGCAGGAGTAGTCTGCCATAGAAACTAAGAGAGTAATTTTTTTAGTAAAATGAATAATTTACTGAATAAATGCTTATTAGTACAAAGATAAACACTACAATTGAAATTAGTTTTAAAAAGCCATTTCAATATAATTCATAAAAGGTCATTTTCCTAAATAATGCTTTCCATGCTTAGTTTTTACTTCTGTAACAATTTGTTTCAAATGTTTTTTTTTTTTTTTTGCTGCATGAAGGACAATTTTTATTTACTCTTTTCTTTTATAAATTTGAAAAAAAAAAAAAAAAAAAAAAACCCCTCCATACAATTTTCCTTCTCAGCTTTTTGTTTCTACCACTCATTATTCATATATTGAGAACCTATTTCTCCCTGATAATTGCAAGCAACCCATATTGGAAAAAAAAAATTGAACATATAGTATCAAAATACCTAAAGTGTAAAAGCAGTAGGCGTTAAAAACTTATAAATCTAATATATACAAGTTTTATTCACTATAAAAATAAACAACTGAACTGATAACACAAAGTAAAAATATAATTGCTCATAAAACAGAAAAAATGCAGAATAATTATAATAATCAGTGTTCACTTTAAAATAAACATGCCACAAGGTAAATTAAATATTTTGTTTTTCATTTTACTGAATGATAATGATACAAATATTAACAATACTAATATCTTGAAAATTGTGTTTGAATCTGACATTGAGTAGATTTTTAAGACTCTTTTTCAATTTGTTAATACTTAAAAAAGCCAGGTGCACTGAAAAGCATTAATTAACAATGTTTAAAGGTACGTTAAAAGTTAATTCTACAAAATATTTTTACTTTTTTTAATTTCTAAACCATTGGTAAGTTTGTATCTTTATTATCCAATATTGTTTCCCCTTTAAAACAATAGTAACTTTTGAATCTAAGTTCAAAAGAGGTATTCAACATCTGCACTGATCAAGTTAAAAAAATTCATGCATATGTTACATGTACACATAAAAGAAATGTTACATTACTCAAGAAATAGTTCAGTTTTGGGTGAGCATTTTAAAAATATCGATTTTGTGCCACATGTTGAGAACAAGAATCTATTTCAAAACAAAGGAGACAATTGCTTTCCAAAAAGCACTCATGTCATGTGCACGTCCATACCTTAGTCACATTACAAATAAATGATCAAACCACACTTTAAAAACTTGTTCTCCAAACTCTGGTAAAATGATTAAACTTGTTGCTATGTTGAAAAAAGGAATATGTTTCAAAAGGAAAAAAAAAAATGTATTTGAATATTTTCTTTTGTTTCAAAATCAAATGATGAAAATGATTTTAAGATGAATGACTTAAATGTCATTAATATGAGTGGGCAACTTTCTGCTTGCTGCTTCAATAAATTAAGTGCTTTTACCCTCTTCATGAATATGAATTTATATTAAATATGTAACAAAATAGAGTTATTAACCAAAATGCATTTGGCTTAAAAAAACTGATTTATTTTAAACTTTAACATGTGAATTATTTTATTCAAACCAGATAATTCAGTTTTCAAAATTCTTTCAAAAGGTTGAATGATATTTTAAAGGTAAATTTAAAACGTTTCTTCAATAAAACATCACAAAACAAAACCAAAAATACTTTTGAATGCATCCTTCCTAGCAAGTAAATACCGTTTGAACTCTATCAAATAAAGATTTTTTTTTTTTGAGAAAACAATACCAAAACTGAACAGATCCCCCCAAAGGAAGTCTTACCAAACTTTTTTACATGAGTTTAATACGCAATTGTTAAATCAATTAATTATCAAATCAGGCAATTTCAATAAGATGATGCGCAGTAATTAACTAAATGAAAATAATAACCATACACGATCACAGAATGTTGACAGAGAATAATACATAACTTAACTCAAATCAGTATTTCAAATTACGTAGTAATCCTAACTTCTCACAACAAAGTAATCCTAATCTCTAATAACATAGTAGCTTGTAAAATGGAGTTTTGTCATTTAACAAATATTTCCTACTTTATAAACACTTACCTAGAAGCAGTAAGCATCCGGTTGTGACTCATCTTATAGGGTATGAATATGTTTAAGAACAAAACTGATTTTGAAAAAAAAAAAGAACAGTCATTTCTCAATAAAATTAAAAAATGGAAAACATAGTAATGATACTAAAAAATATTAAAATCAAACTATAACATTTTAAACTGTTTCTATGCAAAAAGTTTCTAATTGATATATTTGTTCTATCAATTGATCACCCTACAAAATGAAGACATTAAATTATGTTAGTGGCTTTATTAACAATAATAAAAATAAGAAAATTTTAAATAGGCAGACATTTTGCTATCAAAAATCAGGCAAGATATTAAAGCTGAAAGGCAAATATCTGGCCAGATGAATTTGCCATTTAAAATATGAAAAATACTTGAAGTTGAAGATTGCAAAGTACCATGGACAATTCTCGCATTATGTGCTAATATTCGTCAAAAAATTATATTTACAAAAAGTATACCATTGTGATTTCCAAAATAATGTTTTTTTTTTTCTAGTTTTAAAATTACATCCAAAAATGAATAAATAATTTAAGAAGGAAAGAAAAGAAAAAAGAAAAAAAAAAACTTCTGGCATAAACCAAACAGTAAATTATTTTTTACAGCATTATTTCCAAGTCAAAAGCAAAAGGATTACAAAATAAGTTACAACAAATATTACAATGAAATACTTCTAAGCATTGAAAAAAAAATCTTTTAATTTATAACTAAGTTTGAGCAGATTTAGCAACTTTAAATTTCACTAAAGAAGCGTTTCCAAGATATGTAAAGGCTTTTCGATTGCAACAATGAAACTAATACAGTCGACAGAAAATATGCAATGACAACATTACACGAAATATCACTCGGTTTTAAATGAAATAAATAATAGACAGAAACTAATTGACTAGGTTTGCTATATACAAAATATTTTTAGTGAATATATATATATTTTTAGTTTGTACTTGCAATTCCAAACATGGGCATATTAGAGTTAAGTGATATGAGTCAGCAGAAATACATTCAGATTTTAACTGACAGTACAGATCATATATGTACAAATACCTTAGCGTCTGAGTCAAAACGTACACAATAATGAACATTTCACATGATATTACAGTTTGCATCAATCGGCAGAGCAGTTCAACAATGCAACAGAGACAAATATATTCCTTATACTTGGCGGACAACATTTGAATGAACAAAACTATATGCCCATGTGTAGCTAATCAGAAACAATAAATATTTTTTACAATGAATACTCTACCTACTTTAAGTATAATTAGTGACACAAAACATAAAAACAGTGTAGACATAGTCGATTTGGTTGAAAATGTACACAAAGTGTAAGTGTTCGAAATTGGAATGCATTTGTTCAAAATATGTGAACTATTATAATCATATTAAATAATTGAAAATAAGACCTGTCCCCAAATATAATCCACACTTAATCATAGAGGTATAATTTTTAAGAGGGAGAGAAAACCACATTATACTTTTTAAAAAATTCACTAAATTGTGGTGATTGATAGTTGACACGTTTTAAACTAACGCAAGAGAAATAAACTAGTTCTACACAATTAATCACTAATCATCATCAACTCTCAGTATTGCCAAATCATTGTGTAGTCAGAACTTATGAGAGCATTTTTAAAAATATCCATGATTAAGAATTCCAGTACCTTAATTAAAAATTTATTGCTCAGAGAAAATCAAGTGAGGATAATACTTGGGATTACGCATAACACAATAAAACTGAAACAGAAGAAAATTTAAAACATACAAACTTCATATTACATTTCATTATCATATTATATACATAAATATATAGTTTTTTTCGTAGAAAAAACCATAACTTTATAACTTCAAATTCATAATAAGAAAAGTAAAAATTGATCTTTACTATTGCAACAGAAATAATATATTGCAACACATGTGCTACATCATGCAGAAACACGTAAAACTTTATTGGAACTAATAAGTCAAAAAAAAAAAAAAAAGGAACTGCAAGCCACAAAAAGGTCAACTCTTTCCTTCATTTTCTGTAAGGTCTTTTTCCAAATGGAATAAATGGAATAACTTGTCTATCTCTGACATAAAAAAAAAACCTAGCATGTTGTGGCCATCATGAAACTTTCTTCCATATCTATATTATGAATTCTTGGATCTAACGTATAATTCCTACTACAAAATTCTGGTATTTGCAAAAACGGGAAGATCGCAATAATTGAGAAATTGGCGATCTTAATTCATTACAGTTAAATTTTCTGGCACCAATACCAGCGGGAGGAATGCTTTTCCTTTGCCAACCAAACAAAATGTAGGGAAATATCTATTTGCAAAGAATCACCATAAAACAACAGGGTTACCAACATAAAATTACTCACACAAAAATTTGACAACATCACCAATTTTCCAATTATCGAAGTATCCCATCATAGAATCAGAGAGGAAACTGAAGATCATTTTGAAAGCCTTGCTTAAACTAATTACAAACATTTTATTTGCTAACAAGTAGAAGATGGCAACAGATGAAATTTGCAAATCTGACTACATTCTGATTCAGGGGTACACAACATAGAAAGGGGTTGGGGGTGTCATGGTGCAGACTGCAGCATTAAAATTTGTAGCCCCCTCCTTTTAAAAATTTCAATGCCGCAGGGTATTGCTGCCGCCGAAGGGTTGCCATGAGGATCCCTCCAAAAAAAGTGAAACATCTGGAAGGGTATTCAGTAAATTACCGCCCAATAGCCAGGGCTAAAGCAGAAATACATGAAATACACCCCCAGATCAGTCATTTATAGCCAATCCTCGAGTTGAACCAAACCATTGCTTCGGTCACTCGTCTGGTCTGCACTAATTCCATATTAGCTACCAGTTTGTTTGGCACTCTTGGCTTCCTTAAGAGGTTTTCCATCTCCAGCTCAGTCACTTTCCTATGCCGGGCTGATGAGTGCTAATTAGCACGAAACTGCAGTCCCCAGCTGGAAATGACTGAGTTGGTGGTGTATTTCATGTACCTGGTAGGGTGTTATATATATATTTTTGGAGGGATCCTTGTGGTATTTGGGAAGGAGGGTGCACCAATGCTCTTGCGGGGGGGGGGGGGATTTCCCTGATGTATGTACAAGATTCTTAAAAATGTCTGCTATGGATTTTAATATGATATTCTGAGTCTTAATGTAAAATAATGCACAATATTAAGTAAATGTTTTTAGTATCTTCTGTGGATTTGGCCATAATAATTCTGAAATTTAATCTCAATGTAAAACCTCTAGGTGAGAACATATGATTTAGAAATTTACTAATTAATTTTGAACAATTTACTTATAATGAAAGTTTAAGATGAAAGGTTAAAATTTAATATAAAGTTTAAGATGATTATTAATATTCTACAAAAACTGTCACAGATCAAATTCAATACCTTCCTTGTAACTTGTAATGAAAATGAAAACACTAAATGCATTAATTCTACAAAAATTATGAATTAAAAACAACAGATGTAAAAAATTATACAGTAGCACATATGTTGCAATATCAAAACAAAAACAGAAAAAATAGTATCACAGAAAACTTTATCAACATGTTCACACCAGAAATTTATCTCATCATAAATTAGTTGAATATTTAACATGGATTGATCCAGATTTATTAAGTAAACACAGATCATTTTGAAGACAAATGAACACTTCTAAACACAGATGGTTCTAAAAACATTATACAAACCACATCTTAACAATGCATAAAACATTTCAAAAAGCCAAACACAACAGCAGCCAGAGCATACTTTCCATATAGCACACACCAGTACCATAAAATTTTCTACACTAGTCCACATCCAAATAAATAAAATTCAAATATCATTCAGGCTTGAGATGAGGCAAAATTGTTGTACACCTGGTGTGAACATCGATCTCATTAGGTGAATTTGTCATCTGCCATGTTAAATGTAAAATCTTACGCCTCTTGTCACTTCTTGCAGTAGCCATGTAAGAATGCCAGTAGCGTCTTCGAATGACATGGAATGTTGGTAATTCCACTTTCTACAAGTAAAATATATCATAATAGTGGCAGATTTTATTTGCATTTCGATTTCATACGCCTTGGGGCTTTGTTTTTGTAGTGTCATAGGCACGAATCAATTCAGACTGCAAGAGAAAAAGTTCATTATTTACTTTTAATGAAACAAAGGTGAATTGAATGAAGAATTTACAGAAAAAAAAACTAGTTCTACAGTGTTCTCCGTTTGACTACAATATATTTATGAAATTATGAACAAGGCAAAACATTTTTGACAAATTTGGAGATGAAAAGGTTAGGTCGACTTATACATGAGTAAGAGGAAAACAAAATGTATGCTCTAACCCAGAGGTTCCCAACCGGTGGTTCGCAAACCCCTGGGGGTTCGCAAAAAAAAAAAAAAAAATGTAATGGCGAAGTTTTAACATGCCTGTTTCTGATGAAGTTTCATGCTCAAATGGTTTCAAGCAAATTTTGCTCCTTTTTTATTCATTTGTCTCTCGCACATTCGATTATCTTAGCTTGACAATATTTGCATACTTCTCGACATATTTTACATTTAAATAATTTAGTCTGTCATTGCAAAGTGCCAGTTTTAGCGCATCCATTGACAATGATAGATGATAGCCCTGAAACCATGCTGAAAAGGCTCCACTTATGAATACTATGTCCTCAGGTGAAAGAATTTGAAAGCGTTCGTTTTCTCAGAAGCTTTTGATCGGAAAGATTGATTAAACTTGATGAAAACATTACATGCAGCATGAAACATATACAAGCAGCTAAAGTATTTGATGTTTAGTTTCTTTACTATTTGAGTCTGACGAAGAGCTAGCGTTCTTCTCTAGTGTTGAGTCAAAAATATGATAGAAGTGTGATCATGCTGTTGTTTGTTGCTATAATTTTCACACTACATAGACTACAATTTACTTTGAGCTTTACTGTTGAAAAAGGTACAGAATGGCTAGCAACCCAAAAATACCACAGTAAGTATTAAAAAATTAATTACTATAGAAAATTTTCGTGGGTGAAAGTTTGGTGGTATAAGGTTTACGCAAAAAAAGAAAAAAAAAAAAACAAAAAGACAATGGAATTTAACTATGCAACTTAATTTGCGCTATATGTAAATAAGGAATTTATGAAATTTGTGTACAAAATTTCTTTTCTAGCGAGTGAAATTAACAATATTTGTTTTATTAAAAATTACCTTTTGTATAAAAATTAGAGTAAATGCGGATATTGAAAATAGACGCTTCTATTATTTTTCAATATACAGTAAAACCTGTCTACAACGATTCTGTTGGGGCCTAAAAAGATATTGTTATAGACAGGTTATCGTTAGAGACAGTTTGATTATTCATGCTGAAATTTTCTGGGACCAAGGAAAATATTGTTATAGACAGTATCTTTATACACAGGTTTCTCTGCAGTTTACTCCGCACTTATAGCATAGTTACAAGAAAATTCTTCAGCAATCAAACGGTTAATGTAAGCAGTAAATCTTTATCAAACAGCTAGGCTCATAGTCCTTTTCAAGAAGACTTAAACCTAGATCTTTCTCATTTTACTGTAAGAAAAAAGTTCATTTAGTTAATCTGAGAGTTCCCTGAAATGTATTTTAAACATCATTCTTTCATTGACTTCCGATTTAGTTATAATAGAGATAAATGTTCTTTAGGGTCAGAAAAATTTCAGCCAATTTTTGATCCTCTTTGCTCCAAATATCTCATTTTCATAATTTTTTCAAAGTTGAATGAAGCTCAACACAGAATAATCATTGTGTTTATTTTTTGGAGAATTTGTTTCGCATTCATTTTTTAGCGATCATTTTAGTTCATAGCAATATTTGTAATTCTGTATTTTGCAATTATGTTTTCGCTTTTGTTATAAACTATGCAGCGGCATCAAACTAAAAAAAAAAAAATCTCACAAATTTTATTGTCCATGCATAGTTGTGTGAGCACACTTTTTTTTTTTGCTTGTTACTTATTACCCAGTACCCAAGGGGTTCGCCAACTTCTTTTGGAGTTTGGAAGGGGTTCGCAAGGAGGAAAAGGTTGGGAACTGCTGCTCTAACCATATTGCAATGTTCAAGTCCTTTACAAATAATAATTAATTGTAGATAAATGTTCTCACCTATGAAAACTTTGCTTTCACTTAAAACTTAAAATTTATTGCAAATTTATTAAAATGCAGATTACTGTTCAGATTATGAACATTCATAAAGCTCAGTTATTTGAAAATATGACAAATATACAGATGTAAATCAAATACATATCAAAATTCTAAATCTGCAGAAAGCCATTTCATACACGAGTAGCATTAACTAGGACAACTTAGCCAATTTTTGAAAGGGATGATATTTGGCACTTGACTGTTCCAAGACCAGCTGATGGATGGGTAGTGTGATGGGTCTTTGTTTAACAAAAACACTCTCATCTATTAGCTGCTTTTGTAAGTAAGTAGAGTACTAAATATCATGGCTTTCAAAAACTGCTAAAATTTTCCCACATGGCAAAGTTGTCCCGACTGATGATACATAATAATAATGTCTTTTAAATTGCAAAAATGCATTTTAAAAATCACTATTTATAAATGTTGCAGTGAGTTTGTACCGCAATAAAATAAGAACACAAGAATTTGTGTTGATGGGGCAATGAAATCTAGTGAAGCCATTTCTTTCTGAGCCTCAAGTAGTTAAGACATTATTGGTTTACGAATATTACTTATTCTTAAGCTAACTTGAATATTATTTTCTTGAAAATAAAAATGAAATAATTGAACATTAATAGCAAAAAACAATAGTCAAAAAATGCTTTCATTTCAGCATTTCAGTCATATGATGAAAACAGACTTCAAATTTGGTAAATTTCGATTGAATGATGAATATTTGATTTAAGAGTATTTCATCTTTCAGGAACTTTTTGTGCATGGGGAGAAAGTGAGAGAGGGTTGAATTTTAAGATAGTGCAAATGATCCTCATATATTATTTCTGTAGCCTGTTTTTTGTTTCTACGCGAGATAGTCCTCAATTCTTGATCGATTTCTTTGATTTACCTCTCATTTTAAAGCTTATCGTTTAAGCTACTGACGAAAAATAGACCCAAAGTCTAAAAATTTTTTCTATTTAAAAACCTGTTTTAAAGCACCAAACTGAGGTTTTCAGTTAAATTTATAAGTTTAACTTGCTCCGTGATCGGCAGAGCAGAATAGCTCGATTGGCAGAGCGTTCGACTGGTAACCAGAAGAATGAGTGTTCGGGCCCCGTCCTGGATGATCTGCATCGAAAATTTAGACAAATATCATGCATTACATGGACATTTATAAACGACAAATACCACAAGTGAGGGAGTAAAATAAAATCGATTGAAACGCTCTTTGATATTACGAAAAGTTGATACAACCTGTAGCTCAATTGATTCTTAACTATAAGGTTTTTGGTTTGTTTTTAAAGCTTTGGCTCCGGTCAGAAATATAAAGCATGATGTAAGCGAAAATATAAGTATCAGGTTTAAGATTTCAGACTAGAATGGAATAATTTTTGTTCCGATAAAAAATCGTATACTAAAATGTAGATCTTCTAATGACAGTTTTTGACTCTTGGGACAAAAAAAAAAAAAAAAAAACTACCCCAACTTGAAATTACGCTTTTCATTTAGTTAACCAATGAATATTTATTAGAATACGAAGTAAAACATTAAAATTAATTACTAGCAACTTGATGGGTAAAATATCATTGTTTTCTTCTTTCGGCAAAAAACAAACAGCCAGTCACATTTTTACTACATTCGAAAAGCTGCCCGTAAAAGACGAACATAGTTCAACTCTTCTCTTCAATATCTTTTCTTATATACTATTTCTGTGGATTATTTTTCTGTCGGTATGCGAGATCCTTATATTTTATTTCTGTAGCCTGTTTTTTGTTCCTACGCGAGATCTTCCTCAATTCTTGATCGATTTCTTTGATTTACCTCTCATTTTAAAGCTTATCGAGCCGGCTAATGACAAAAATCAGACTTACGGTCGAAAAATCAATTTTTCGGAAACGCCTCTTGCTCTTGCGTAGCCTTGATGCAGCCTGTAGTCTTTAGGCAGATTTTTTTAAATTCAAAATTCTAAGACAATTTTCAATTTTTTAAACCGCTTTCGATGAAAAAAAAAATTCACAATTAAATCTGTTTTTTTTTTCTTTTCTTTTTTTAAATAAAGCTCAAAAGCACTGGGCTTAGTTGTTCGGTTTCATTAATAAGTTTTTTTTGGTAGAGCTTTCAGCTATAAATTGGCTAAACTTCGGGTCCGCCATTATAGCTAATTTAGATTAATATTACGCATTACATGTATAGTTCAACTCTGGTTAGTTGAGCTGTGACCTTAACTATGTTTACCTGTTTTAGGGGAGTTTAGTGAAAAATAGATGTGTTATTGGCTCGGATTTTAGTTGGAATATTTTTGAAAAACTACTAAGAAAGTTTGTTGACCTTTTGTACAAATAAAATCTACTATGCCAAATTGAAATTACGAGTCTCACCCAGTAAACCTTTAACTATTTATTCGAATATGATGTAAAACATTAAATTTATTATCAACTTCAAAAATAAGAAATCCTTTTCTTATCCTCTGCTTTCGGCGGAAAAAAAAAATGCAATTTTTCTACGTTTGAAAAATTACCCTTAAAAAACGGATTCAGTTCAACTGGTTTTGGTTTTGAATTTTAAGTGTTCGATTAAAAGAAAAACATGTGCTGGCATTCAAGCCGTAACGGTTAAAGCAGCCTGCTATGGGAAATTGTATCGATTTTTCAAAATAAAAACATTTATTTTCAATCTAATATATTATTTCTCTAGAATGTTTGTTTCGATCGCTACGTGAAATCTTCCTCATTCCTTAATCAAATTCCATGTTTTACAAATAATTTTAAAACGTATTAGCTGGCTAATGACAAAATATAGACGCATGGTTTTTTTTTTTTTTGGCAAAAAGATTTTTGGCTGTTTTTTATTACACATTGCTTCAATGAATAGCACTCGAAAATGAAGGCGAAGTTGCTCGGAGTTGTTGGAGTGTAATGCTGACAATCAGAATGGCGCTAGTTCGAATCCGTGCCAATACATATCTCTTTTATGCCTCTTTTTTTTCTGTCACAGGCTCACATAGGCAGGATTGTATTTGCCACAACCCATTTTTTCACATGCACAATTACTGCTTTTCCACGAGTCACTCAGTCACACTTTTAATGATATTTATGTTTGCATTGAAAATACGTACAAACAAAAAGTGAGCGATGATTACATCATCACAACGTTGTATTTAACGAGGTTTTGTCGCTGATGTCTTAAAATTACATGCCTTCTTTTGTGCCTTTACTGTTTTCCGTTTACTTTTTCGATTCTTCTTCATAATGTTCTTTTTCTAAATTTTTAAAGAAATGCCACATGAAACGATTCTAAGCAGAGTGCGGAGTTCCGCACGGGTCGACTAGTAATAACATATTAAAAATTACTATGTGTATTTAAAAAAAAAAAAATAAGCAACAGACCCAGCTAGGCCTGGTCCTGATAAATTTATTAATTTTAATAAATATCAAGGACCACTTTATTCACCCCAATCAAGCACAGCTGCTGTTTGCAAGCTATTCCAAATGTCCTCAACACTACCGACACTGTAATTTCCCTGTTGTTGTTGTGTGCCAGCTAGGTTGGCAATTAGGGGTGTGCTGCTTCACTATTTGACTCGCATTTCAAACATTTAAAAGAATTAATCTCTGGCTCTGGTATGTGATTAAAAGTTTCACCCATCAGCATCTTTATCGCTACATAGTATAAAATGAAGTCTCCAAAAAGCGTCTGCTTGTTTGAACGTGCAAAACTCGAGAACTACCCGTCCGATTTCGCTGAAATTTTCACAGTGTCTTTGTTTTAAAACCGGAAAGGTTTGCAGACCAGTTTGAAAAAAAAATTTGATGAGTACCATGCACTATGAACAAGTAACAATCTCAACAAAAAGCGAAACTGCAAAGGAGAAAAAATACAACAATTATATTCCATGGATATCTGAGGGCATAAAAACTTTATCTATACTAATATTATAAAGAGAGAGAGAGCGGATTTTTGTGTGTTTATATGTTCCGAGGTAATCTCCGGAACCACTGCACCTATTTGAAAAATTCCTTCACTATATGAAAGGTGCTTTCTTACTGAGTGACATAGGCTATGATTCGAAAAAAATCCGATAAATAGTTCTTTTTTTTATTCCAATGTAGGCCCAGATTTTACATAAATTCCCGGATATAAGGGTGAAAAATTAATTGCACACATTAATGTTACATATCGTTGGAAAGGGCAGAATTTTCTGCGTTCTACGCAATTTCTTTCAATGCTCTAACTGAACTACGGCGGGAGTTACTTGCGTTTTTAGATAGAATTTTTTTAGGCTTACTTAGCTAAAATTCAGGTACTACTTTCTTCATTAAATAAATCAATAAAAAGTGAAGGAATTGTCCCACAGTTTTTTTTGACACCATTGGAAAAAGGGACATTTTTTACTCCAGATCTATCTCGACCTATGGTCAAAAAAATAAGCTTCTCTCTCAAAAGGAAAAAACGTTACAAACCTTTTTAAATCAAGTTCAAAAAATCTCATGTCCATTCAAATTGTTAACCATTTTCTTTTGCATTTTAATTCTTTAAACTTACTTTATTTTGTGTTCCCACGCTTTTAAAATCCATCTTTCTCACTTTAATTCATCAAAAGTATTTTAATATCTGTCGTCATTGTTAGGAAGGGAAAATTTGCATGATGTTTTTTTATTTATTTATTAAAGTCTGATTGTTGAATATACATCACTTGAAACAATTTTTATTTTCAAGGTGGACCGGGCGAAACTGTGCAACGCAGCTAGTTTTTAATAAATTTAAATAACTGAATCAATAGGACACTGCTTCTTTTTTGAATGAAACTGCACATACTGAGCATGTATGTATACATTTGAGGCAGTGAGAAGCAAAGGAATGTGAGTTTTGAGTAAAACGTGTTTAAAGTTGTGGTCCTATCCTAGGTTGGTTTTCATTGAATTTTTTTTCTAAATCATGCTGTGTAGCAGCATCTACCAGGGCTACTAGTACCATCTCTTGCCCAAAGACAGAGAAGAGGTTCCCCTATTATTTATACTGGTTATGTACAAATTTTTAATTTTGACACTTACATCCCTTTGCTTCTCACTGCCTCATTTGTGCGAAAGTATTTACTATGAGTACTGAAAGTATATGCAGGACGATTCAGAACTATGGTTGAAAAATCTGCATGTAGATCTACTAATGATCTACTCTGGCTTGTCATCATGTAGATCAAAAATCTACATGATGACAAGCCAGAATCACATAGGAACACAAGGTTCCAAGTGCAATGCTGACACATTATATTTTAATTTTTACATTCACACAAAACCAGCAAGTGAAAGATGCAAAACAGGTCACAAAGGATGGTAAATTACTAAAGACAATCAGTGACGAATTTACTATGACACAACTACGAGCCAACCTCCCCCCCCCCCACAAACATGGGGGCCTTGAAGGGGATTCAAAAATGCACAAGATAAAATATTTTACATAGTTCTGTGATAGACAAAGAGGCTCCTAGGTCGTTTTCCCTCAAAGTTTTCAACTCTGCCAGTGCTTGTAGAGTAGGTCTGGGTGATTTTGAGTTAGAGGAGTCAAGAGCCCAAGGCTTTAAAATTCTTAGAATCCATCATTGTGCCTCCAACTCCATAGCCCTGGTCACAACGACAATCCATTGCAACCGCCACCCATCCTGATGAGCTTTTTATCAGTCACTGTATTGTTATTGTGACGTTTGCATTATGATTATGGCTACCAGCTGCAAGTTTGAAGAACTGATATAAAACTTTTTCAAAAACAAAAAAACAGTGCAAAACTATCTTTGGGGCAATTCTCGAAAAAAATGTCGCTAAGTTTTTAAATTTTATTCAAGTAACTATTAATTAAATATGGGATTAACTGTTACGCTTTGATAGCATATTAAAGCATGTACTATTCCCCAACAACATTATTTTTTTGAAGGCTTTGGTAAGCTGGAAAAAATAAAAAAAATTAGCGTTAGGCATGGGACATTTTTTCGAGAATCGCAATTTGATAGACAAATTATTATTTGTGACCTGTTTTGCATCCTTCAGTTTCTGGCTTTGTGGGCATGCAGTATGTCAGTGTTGCATTGTTACCACATATTCCAAAACGATTCTTGTTAGTTATTGTGCGCCCGATATAAATGTAGATTTCTTAAAAATAGTTCTAAATCACCTTGTTTAAATTTTATATGAAAATTGTAAATTCTTTCTAATATATTTTCTTTAGCTATCCACATTATTAGGCTCTCACAGCCTAAGAAAATAATAGTACAAAGTATTAAGCATCTCTGTTTTGAAAAGAAGCTGTTTTCATTCTAAAAATCAGTATTTTTTTTTTTTAATAAGAATAAATCAGCCAATATTCCAACACAGAATTCTCGCCTAAAAAGTCTTATAATAGCTTATTTTATGAAATAAATTTGAAACAAATAGTTAATTAAAAAGGAACATTACCTGAGGTACAGCTCCATGTTCTTCTTGGGAAAAGGCAAATCCATCTAGTTAAGTTTGAGAAAAAAGAATCACATAAGAAACTTACAGATGAATAAATTCATAAGAGAAAGTGTGAAAGGGATTTTATTGAGGACAATTTTTGAAGAAATAAATCAATAATAAATATGATTTTTTAAAAAAAGAAAAAGGAATCAAGTAGCAATTGTCCCAATCAAGCATATTCTTTTTTGGATAGCTTAGAAGTTGATAGCTCAGTATGAGCTTAATTAGGCAAGTAAATACATGCTTAGATAGGCTGTTTTTCATCTTTTACAGACCTAATACATTTCATTTTCTTCTTTAAAAAGTCAATCTGAAATTGTGTATGGCAGGTGTTTCAAAACTTTTCTGATTCAAGACACCCATTAATTAAGATTATTTAGAGCAACGGTCGGCAACCTAAATTGACTGAAGATCGACTTTTTAAGTTTGGTGAACACAAAGATCAACTGGAAAGCTGTGGGTAGGAGGTGATGTATACACTATATATTTAAACCGCCATGTTGCACACATACGGTTAAGTTGAGAGTACTGATTACAAATTGTACGTTAACTCTGATAAAAACATACTTTGATAGCTATTAAAAAATTGTTTGCTAAAATAGTGTTATGTGAACACTATTAACTTGAATCAAAATATTTTCAAACAACTATTATTCTTACTTTAAAATTGATAAAATGATGACAGTAAAAATTTCAGTAAGCATTAAAAGTTTAGAAGTTTTTCAAATAACTATCGATTTCAATGTTAAATAACCTAGGGCTGCATAGTCAAAGAAAAAATGACCGACTCTGGACTCCGACGCTCTGATTAAATTTAATTTTTATCCAGAAAATTATGTTTTCCATGGCACTCTGTCTGGAAGAAAAATCCAAAATATTGCCGCGATCGACGGATTGCCGACCGCTGATTTAGAGGGGATTGCAATGGTTCAGCTATGGTTAGTCTATTCAAGACTGAGTTCATAACATGAACGAAACTGCAGTTTCTGGATGGCATAACTGGGCTGTGGCTGTCAGTGTATTGCAAGTAGTTCTGCTTAGCCCTGGCTTAAGGGCAGAAACTAACTGCTTAATATTTAGAGGATGTTTAATCAAAGTGGATAAAATTAGCACTCTTTTTTTTTTCCTTTCAGTATTTTTAAATGGTGTTTTTAACCCCAGTAAGTAAAAGCTGCAAAAACAATCCATATTATTTCAACACTCACAATGATTTTTGATAATATTCTTAAAACTTTTTTCTTGATTCTCCAAGAATTGTGGGAGAAATTTCTTAGATCCTTCCGAAGTTGAGAAAAGAAAATGTCAATCGGTCTTTTTTGTGTTTTTTCCAAAGAATTTCGATTCTTGTTTGAAAGACAATCAACATTAAACAGAAATGCTTTGATCCGTAATAGAGATTTTTCTATGATGGATTCTCTGGGACCATAGGCGGTTGGTACATCAAAAATGGGGGAGAGTCAAAGAAGTGGGAGCTAGAGGGAGGTGCCATGAAATCTGATTTTGTTCTCTTTATTTCTCTATTCAAAATAAAATTAGATTTCATTCAGACCTCGAAGTGGTTTTTTTTTTTTTGGGGGGGGGGGGAGGGAAAGTAGGAAATAAGGAATCAAAAATTGAAAAAGTAGGAAAAAAATCACCTAAAAAAGTAGGAAAAAATAGGAAGAGATGGGACTACATACACGTCAAGAGGAAACAAATTTAGAGTAAATTTTATTTCTAATCTTTACTAATATAGTGAAACCTCCCTTAACGGACACTCCCGAATAACGGACACATCTAATTAACGGACATTTTTACAAGTCCCAGTCCCTCAATACAGGCCATTCCATGTAATTCACTCTGAATAACCGACAGTTATTTCACAAAAAAGTTCCCTTGCGATCGTAGCACTTCCGGTTTTTTTTTTTTTTTCACAGAATATCTTATTAATTGCTTGCCTTACAAAGCTTTTCATCCTCCACAACTGATATTCCCCCCCCCCCCCCCGTCATTTCCTTACCACTGTTTCTTGGAATTAAAAGGGTGGTAATGGGCAGAGGCAGCGATTGGGGCTTAAAAAAGTTGGGGGGGGGGGGGGCAGAAAAAAAAAAGAACTAAAAGACATGGTACTTTTTGCGGGCAGCAAAAAAATGAAAAAGAAAAAAAGTCATAATTTTGTTACGGCTAGTTTTGAGAGTATTGAAGCAGATATGTGAAAACTGATGTCATTCTCTAACAATTAACGTACGTTTTTCTTAAGATTTTAATGAATTTTGTTCACAATAACTATTCAAAAGTTAAGATAAAAATGAGGAAACTGGGCGCTTTTTCTAAGAGCGGCTCTCAGGAGATGCAATTGAGCAGACCAGCGCCGGTAGTAGTCGGCTTTATGAAGCTGTAGTTTCGTTGGGTTGTTTAATTTTTAGACATGAAAAAGATTTGCCCATATTCAAGGTCATATTGCCAACTGTCAATCATGCAATTGTGATACTCGAGATAAAATAAATAAATTAACCATAAAAAATTGTGTGTGGGGGGGCTGGGGGGGGGGGTTGCACCGCCGAATCACCGCCGTTGGTAATGGGATATTCATACCCTGAGATGAAGTGAGAGGCAAGCGAACCTAATTTTCATGCAGCAATCGCAGCTTTGCAGTTGCAAACTTCCCTAAAGGTGTGTTGATTTAGTTGATTTTTTTTGTGTGACAATATTATTTGAGTTTTAAAATGGCAACTAAAAGAAAGAGGCTGATATTGAAAGAAAAAATTAATGTTTTGGATGTTGCCGAAAAAGAAAAAATAAGTGTGCGCTGTTTTGCCGATCGTTTTCAAGTTGGAAAAACTCAAATCAGCGAAATTTTAAAAGATAAAGACGAAATTAGAAAATTGTGCACAATTAAAGACTTTTCGGAAGCACTGAAATAGAGTGAAGAATTGAAGAACTTTTTCCTGAGCAAAGGGGACACTGAAAGACTTGCTAAGATTTAAATATATTGAGAAACAGGCTTGTAATGCAAAAAAGAGATGTCAAACTGTTTTAACTGATTACTTTAATTGATTAAATGCTTTTTAAGACAAGTGTGTGCTGCTAGTATACCTTTATTAAGAAAAAACAGATTAATCACACTTGACGTAAAATGTGGCAAACCTTTCGCAATTGTTTCAATTGTGTTCTACAAAGGGAACAGCCCATTTTGAAAAAGGTAAATTAAGTAGCTCCTCCTAATTTCGGACACCACCCAATAACCGACAAAACTTCTAGTCCCTTGACTGTCCGCTATTTGGAGGTTTCACTGTAATAAAGCTGAAAGTCTCTCTGTCTGGATGTCTGAATATATGTGACGCGTATAGCGCCTAGACCATTCGGCCGATTTTCATGAAATTTGGCACAAAGTTAGTTTGTAGCATAGGGGTGTGCACCTTGAAGCGATTCTTCAAAAATTCGATTTTGTTCTTTTTCTATTTCAATTTTAAGAACAAAATTATCATAAGATGGACGAGTAAATTACGAAATTATCATGATGTGGAATGGGAAAGCGAATGAACATAGCCAATTGGCTAGAAATTCGTCATCCACTATTTGTAAACACACAGGCGAACCGAATGACCTTTTAATTTTCTACTACGGGCAAAGCCGTGCGGGGTACCACTAGTGTAAAATAAAATAAGAGTATTTTTGATTTAAAACTGTCCCAAAAATAAACTAACAGTACTTTTGAAGTATTAAAGGGATTTAATGAAAGGACGAGTCGCAAAAACAAAACAAAAGAAACAAGATGACAATCATCAGTATGAAAAATAAACTGGTGGAAACAAAGATACATGAAAATAAGATCCAAACAAAGAAACACTTTTCAACAATTTTCAACAGTACAGTAATAAAAATTTTAAGTGTTAAAGAATAAAAAAAAAAAAAGAAAAACTCATATTTTGGTGCAATAAAACTATTTTTGTCAAAGATTTGTTTTGTCAAAAAAAAAAAAAAAAAAAAAAAAAAAAAAAAAAAAACCACATTCGAGAGAATCCATTTATCATTTGAAAATACTAACACTTTCAGCTCCTGTTGTCATACACTATGATACAAAAAGCCAAAGCGAATATTAAATTAGTGTTAGCTAAAAATAATCAGCAGCTGACATGCAATTCTTGCATAAACAGAGGCAGATGTTTGAATTTGAAGAAAAAGGGAAAAGACTGAAAATGCAGAACTAAAATAAAATTGTTCTTAAATATGGGACATAAAAGTTATAATAAAATAATTAAACTAAATAAATAACGAAATAAGTAAACTATAGGGTTTGCATTATGTTGTGTACTTTTAACATTCAACATAAATTTTTGTTTCAGGCACGTCATTTATGGGGGGTCAGTGGGGTCAATTTCTCCCCTCACTGGCTTTGGCAAATTAATGCTTAACTATACAAGTTTGCGGTTTTTGTTGTTTTCAGATAAAATTTGCATTCAGTATACATCCTTTGCTAGACAGCCTCGGGGAAAAATCAGAATGACGGGCCAGTTTTAATTTGAATCAAGCAATAAAAACAAATATTGTTTTATTGGTTTGATGATTTTTTACCTCTTTCTTGTTCCAAAATTTGTCACTGAAAAGAAATGAAAAATACATGCATGGTAAACATAACATTTTTATTAAAGTCAAAGATCAGTTTCTAATGCTTCTCTGTGCATAAAAGCGAAGACATGTAGTTTCGTTCTATCCTCATCATATGACAAAAATATTCATTTGGAAATTGTTCACGAAATTGAGAGTGAGGGGGGAGCACCTGGCATCAAATGCCAGCATATATCTCTTCCACCCTCCCTCCCCCTTTGATCAGGCGCCCTGAGTACAATAACATACAGTATATATGGCACATCGGTATAATTGTCGCACCCCGGAAAGAGTAAGAGTCTGTCAAAAAATTTTTATATGTTCCGAAATGCCGCATTGCCATAAATATAGCACATAAAAATTATGAGCAACTCTTCCATATTGATGATATATCAGAGTAAAAAATACCTATTAAAAAGAAAAAAAATAACAGTACATATTTGCTTGTGGCTCTATCCCCCAACTTTTAAAAATGTAAAGAAATAAAAATGGAATCTCGCCTTTAAATTGATTTCCGGTTTTCCTCCAAAAATCGGGAACGTTTTGCCCATCTAGGTTTTGTCGTGTTTTTTTTTTTTTTTTTTTTTTTTTTTTTGCAAATGCACTCTTTGCAAGGAAAGAAAATGAAATTTTATAAATTTTATAATCATGTTTACGATTTAGAATGAACAATAATCATATTTATGTATGAAAAAAGTTTGTGTTATTTTTGAAGTGATCCGTTTTTGTGAATTTCTGTTATCTGTGCCTTTTATTTTGTACTAACATCAATAAAATATGTAGAGTGTACAGGTTTTTCATTTTATGCTTCCTTACGTTCTTTTTATGGTTTTTCATTGCCTTTCTGTTTAAATAGAGCTCCTCTCACTTCTAATAAACTATACAAAAACTTGGCAAATAGGAAATTCGGCTTTTCTTGCACTTTTTGGACAGTCGGCCATTTACTTTAATTAAAGCTTCTAATTGAGGGGTAAATAATATATAATTGCATCAGAATGGGCCAGTATCTAATTCCTTATTGTTTCATTAAAACAGTAGGACTGAAGTCGGGGCGATAAAAAGAAAAGTCGATCTTAAGCGCCGCAACGGCATAAAAGTCACTTACGAATATTTAACTTTTAAACACGCAGACGCCGTGGTGTTCCTTCCAGAAATTACTGTAGTCAGTGAATTAAAAACTTAGGATTCGCTTGATTCTTTTGCTTTTTAAAATTGAAACATGCAGAAAAATATTGGTGCGGCATTGTTTAAAATAAGAAAAAATGCACAACTGCTATACTAAAGAAAGAAAAAGTAGGAAAAAAAAGGAAAAAGTAGGAAAATACTGAAAGAGCTCTAAAAAGTAGGAAAAATAGGAACTCTTCGGGGTCTGCTTCATTATAGGATCTTCACATTGCTGATAAAATGACTTCTAAAAATTGCATGTGATGTCAAAATTTGTGACAGGTGGCTACTGTAGACGAGACCCTTTCAATTCAAAGTGCCATTTTTATGAAAACACACGAGAAAAGTCCATTTCTGTGGAATATTTAGCCTTAATTTTTGTGAACTAAATAAATCTGCCGAGTAAAATATTATTTTTTAATCAATCCTTAATTTTTAACTCTCGAAAGAGAGGGGGCAAGGCCCTTTGACTTTTGAAAGTGCGAGGGCAGTTGCCCCCTTCCATCCGTACGAGCCGCCTATGTCACAGGACCTCTCAAAAAATTGTTTTTAAATAGAGATCATTGTTAAAGGGAGTGTAGTAAAACAGAGCACCAACTGAAAATATAAGAACTGTTATTACCAAACCTCCTCTGATTGTGATAGGGTAAATAATTATAAAAAAAAACCTATATAATTAAAAAAAGAAAAAGAAAATCTGATCCATAAATGAGTCTTTTTATGTTTTGAAGTAAAAAAGTTAATGTTGTTTGACCTTGTAATTACATGTTTTCATTCCTAACAATTGATATTTTTACAACCTTTTTTCTTACTTAGCTAAATCAGACAGGTTTTTAACTGCATTGTATGTATAGCTAATGATCCTTACAAAAAAAAAAAAAAAAAAAAAAAAAAAAAAAAAAAAAAAAAAAAAAAAAACAAGTAGAAAATTCCCAAGAAAAAATTGAGACTTGCTCAAAAAATTAGGGTATGTATGTTGAGGCTGATAAAAAGTTGCACAGCTTTGACAAAGTGGTAAGAAAAATTCAAGGAAGTGCTCTCTTTGCCTGCTTATATAATTACAGTTGAGACTTGATAATCCAAGTTGCTCTGGACCAACATTAACTCTGATTATTGAAAACTTGGATTATGCGAACTACATGATAAAACCGACGGAAAAACTCGGTCTTATATGCAACTAAAAATATAAGAAAATGAAAGAGCGAAGAAATTATGAGCATACAGAATGGGGTTGTTTCCTTCAGTCAAAAGTACTACTTTTAGTCACTGAAGTAGATAGAATGAGCCAAAATAAATAAATAAATAAATAAAATGGACCCAGAAAATACTCTTTTTCCCAACAGTTATTTTTTAATTAATTTTTTTAAAAGTCCAATTTTTCAAACAAGGCGTGGTCTTTATGATGTCACAAATGATGAACTTAGACAAATATTCCACTGGGGTGTTGAATGCTTATGCTTGATGTCTACTGCATTTCTACATTATGATAATTCAGAAGTGAATTAAACATTTTTGCTCTACGCTTGCTATCAACCGTATCTTTGCCAGTACACAAGAATAAAGAAGTAAATTAAATACTGCATGGCTAATGGCAACAGTCAATGGCAGATCATCATTTGTGATGTCATGCACAGAAGCGTAAAAAATAAAATTGAGCCTGTGAACTAATTTAAACAATGTAAAAAAAATAGTAAACTTTGTCAAATTATTTTAAAAAATGGTCAAATCCTATGTTTTTAAGCATGCTCTTTCAGAAAAAAATATTTTTAAAATTTCGGAAATGATCCCATTGTCAATATAGATTAGATTAAAATGCATTTTCAAAAATACCACTACAAAGCACAAATGAATTAAGCCCAAACCAGGATGATAAGTTTAAAGAAAAACAGAGCATCAGCTCAACAAGCCAATGACAAACGCTATTGGTACCTTGTTTTAACAGGGCTCAGATAGACTTGCTGAATGTATATTTTCAAAAGTAGAACAAAATCATGAAACAAACCAAACAAAAATATTATGTCTAAAATTATCAATTTAGTTAGTCTTCATCTTAAGCCTATCAACTTAGTTTTCTTTTACTGTACACAGCCATTGCACTTGCAATATTAACTTACCAGTTAAAGTTTGTGGCGGGTAGCGTTTTACATGCAAGTATGCAGCCAGGGCCGCGCCAAGCCTGATCGGCGCCGTCGTGCAAATGTCTTTTGAGCTCTCTTATGCTCTGACGTTCGAGAAAAATGCAGTTAACACTAGGAGGGAGGTTTTGTAGAAAAATATAAAATGGGAAAAAAACTTTTGGCATTTAGTTTATAAAAACATAATGCGTGAATATTTAATTTCGCAATATAATGTACGTTTTTACTTCATATCTCGAAATTATTCCGAGTTCAGCAGCTACTCTGATATGCTAATAATGTGTTTTGGAAGAAGAAAATATTTTAATATCTAAGTTAAAGCCACTTTGAATATCTATCTAAATCTCTAAGTGATAAACAATTAACAAAACTTTTATGCCTGTCAAAAGATGACAACAGGAGCAGTAGCGCAATTAGAAAATAGTTTTTTTTTTTCGGGGGGAGGGGGCACAATATGAAAAAAATTTTAATTTTAATAAGAGGGGTCCGGGGTTTCTCCCCGGGAAAGTTTTGAAACTTGTAGTTTGAAAAACGCAATTTTAGACCGTCTTTGGTGGTGTTATGGAAGAAAAAGGTTCTAGGGGCTCCACGGAAATTTATAGAAGTTGAACCCTTTAAACGTAATTATAGGCCATATTTATTGACGATAGAATAAGGGATGGAACTCTGAAATTCTACCCGATCGGTTTTTTTTTACACAGAGAAATCAATTCCTTTTCTTTCCTCCAATTTTTCGAAATTGAACTTCTAAAAACGCAACTGTAGACAACTTTGAAGATTTTTACAAGGAAGGAATTCTGAAGCTTCCCCCTGGAAAAATTTTCAAAATTAAAGTACTAAAAACCTAAGCAGTATTCTATGATATTCAGAGAAGTGTTTCTTTGAGAGGCTATTCTAACTTAAAGTTTTCGTAAGTCATGTTTGAAAAACTTAATTTTTGATTACATTAAACGAAGGAGGTTCGAAGGGCCTTGTTCGAATATTTTCTTAAATTGAAGTCTTAAAAACGTGAATATAAGACCATATTAGTAACATTTGGACTGGCAATCATTCGAAATTGAAACTCTAAGAACGCACTTTTAACTGATTTTCGAACGCAGTTTTAAGCAATGTTGTTTCAAATTCGTGAGTTTTCGTAAAATTTTTCGAAATTGAAGATCTGGAAACGAAATTTGAGATGGTTCGTAATGCTGGGGGGGGGGGGGGATTCAGAGGAGTAGCATTTTGAAAACTTTCTTATTTTCAAGCCAACCAGAAAAAAAATAACAACAAGGAAAAAAGAAAAGAAATAGGACGGAGTGGGAGTAGTTGATCACTTACCTGAAACTATTGAGAATTTTTAACTCCAAGATTTCTTTTTAAAAGTATTAAGTTTTAAAAGAAATTAAAGCTTTATCCCAACATTCTTATTCTTTCCGTATTGAAGTCACTTTGCTTTCCAAAAGTGCGTTTCCCCCCCCCTTTAATAGTAAATATTTTTGAAAAACATTCAACTAAGCATTCTGTAGGGGAGGGGGCATGGGGCGGTGCAACCAGAAGGGTGCCTCTTTCTTTAATTTGATACATAAATAGTTGAAGAAAAATGCTCAACCTTGTGACATTACAGACATAACGTAATAACATTTATGGCTCCACACATGAAGCAAAGTGCTAATGTATGCATTTATTAGCATCATGTGCTTTCAGTGTAAAAGATTGCGCTTTTGAATAGCATGCTTAGACAGAACAAGGCTATAATTTTTCCTTTAGATAGGCAGCAAGGAGGATTGCTTGTTTTAATGAGCAGTATAATTTCACTGCTACTTTTATTCCGAAAAGTTCAATTTTATTCTTTTAATTGGCAATTTTTTCCTCCATTTGGAGCATTTTTGATTGGTAGAGCTCGGCGCCTTTTTGACTCTGGCGCCGTCGTGCGCCGCACAACCTTGCACATAGGGACGGCGCAGCCCTGTATGCAGCAATGTTTGCATTGCTGCCCCAACAGTCGAGCACAATGAGTTAAAAAGTATTGTATCTAACTTGAAGACTGTTTTAAACCTTAAAAAATTCACCATTAAATAGGAACATTTTCATTGAACTATTCCACAAAACTCGAAAAAATACTTGCTTCAAATATATTTTCTTTCAGTGAAATGTTTGGTGCAAGAATTTATTAAGGATCTATTTAGATTTGTTGCAATTATTAATATGATGTGCTATTAATTTTAATGATAAAATGCCAAACACATGCATTGTAAACATTGCAAGCAGCTAACATAATATTTGCAGTTAGTAAAATTATAATTTCAAACCAAACAGAAAAAGTAGTTGAAACTTTATTATTGGAAAAATAGTTTGTATTGTTAGAATTTTAGGCAAATTCGAAATTTAGATTGGTTTGCAGGTCTATTTAAAAGCCTCATTCAAATCCATTGAATGCTCGCCATCTTTGGTGACCAACTGGGAGGTCATTCCAAACATTTTCTACTTTCGAGTTCGAAACGTTACGTCAGAGCCGATCACGTGACGAGAAATCTCACAAAGTGGTATTCTGAGGGGAAAAAATTCTTATTGCGATGTGGCGACGAGTCCAAGTTCCAGCCGCGATGGGGAAGGAAGAGTTTTTCGCCGGTTTTGGCGGCGCGGGGGGAGGGGAGGAGGCACGTGATTTCTTCCAACCAATGGTCTTTAGGCGCAGATACTTTTTGTTTTGCTCCATCCGTGCAAGATAAGGCGCGAATTTTGACGATTGGCTCATACTTCAAAGAATACGTTTTACGTTGCAAAGAATCACATCGAAATACTTTTAGATTTTCTAGAAGCAAATCCAGAATTCATAAAAATAAATTCACCGAAAATTTTACAAAATAGTACACAAAGGAAAAAAGAGCCGAGGGCTAAAGGTAAGTCATATTTTATGCATACGAGTATTTCAATATTACAGTGTCTAAAACAAAAATTGAAGAGGGGAAAAAAGCCAATACATACATGAGAAAAAAAATTAACCGTACATTTTGTTGATTTATAATATAAAACCATCTATAATAGTAAGAACGTCTTGTATGAAATATATTTTTCCCGAGAAACTATAATCAAAATAATGATAATAATAATAACTTTAGAAAAAAATCATGATATCAAAAAAAAAAAAAAAAAAAAAAAAATCCTAACTATCATAAATGCAGATGAAGAAATTTTAATAGTCCGTAATCGGGGATTGTATATTATGTTGTTGTCGTTTCTCGTGTCGAATGCGAAAGTTTTAGCTGCATCCAAAAGTCTTGATGAAAAAAATCTGCTAATTCAAATTGAATATAAAACACTAAAATGCAGGGGGGGGGGGGGGGCTAGGTTATGGCGCTGACTGCGCTATTGAATTTTTTAGGGGATGGTGGTGGTGTTTTGAGAGGTATTTGTTTATTGGGGAGGGGGGCTCTTGCTTTTGTAGGGGGGAGTCTTTGCGATATTTGGGGGGAGGGGCACCCCTGCAACATGTAAAAGGTTTGTTGGGCTAATTGAGCTTTTGGGGATGAGAGCAGTCATAACAGAGTATACAATCTTCCATATTAGGATTGGTAATGTAAAAACCAACCTTTCCCCCCGCTCAGTTGTAACTTGTAATTATAGCAACAATCTCAGTATCAAAAACATATTCCAGTTTTTTTCTCTTTTTCTTTAAAATTATAATTTAATAAGCATATGCTTAAATAAAAAGTTTTATTTCTTCATTATTCCTGTTTTCAAATTCCATTTTTTCTAGGTATTGTTTTCCAAGACCCAATCTTAAGATATCTTCAAAACAGTACTTTTTTAGATTTCCTTTTCAAAACAAGCAACTTGTAACTATGATTACATAATTTCATCTTTATCTTCAAGATTAAAAAGTCAAAACAGCAATCTTGGTTATAAGAGCAGTTTAAAATGAATAAATACTCTGCTTCTGTAAATTATATTGAAAAATATTCGTAAAGGGAGTAAGATTTTTTAATCATCGTTTCACTTCGGCTGATAAAGAACTTTAAACGTTCAACCCATAGGAAAGATTCTAAATTGAAGAAGAAATGAAAAAAGGAGCAATCGGGGCGAAATGGAAAATCAAATTTTGGAAACAATTTCCCAGAAATTACCAGGCTTTGTACTTTTTTGTAATTAGTTAATCAATATCAAATTTCAATAAAGAAAAAAAAAATTCTTACAAGTTAAATTCAATTGAAATTGAATAATGACAGTAAGTAACAAATAAAGAATTTAGGGGAAAAAACGGGGGAGGAAGATTTTACAGCAAAAGAAGACAGAAAAAAAATTACATTCGTCAGTGGTGTACCTAGCATGGGTGACAGACGGGGCGGGTAATTTGTGATGTCACCGCCCCCCCCCCCTTAAACGCAAAAAAAGGGGGATTGTATATTCTGTCTAAACTTGAAATTCATACAATTTTCAGAAACAAATAGTACTTTTGTGAAACAACTAAATTTTAAGTGGGATAATGTACAAAAGACAAATAAAAATTATGAACGCTTTTTATATAATTTGCCCTAGACGCATTTGTGCAGGCCGTCAAGCGGTCAAAAACCAATAAAGGGGAGTAGAAAATTCATAGCTCCTTAATTTTTTCAAATGCATTATTTCTTGAAAATGGAAGTCCCCGTTCCCCCCCGCCCAACGTATTTCCTGAGTGATGGATTTGGTTAAAAGAAAATGAAATCCATAAAAATAAACAACCTTAGCCGAGAATGCATTTTTATTCATAAACTGACATCTTTTGCATTGAAAAAGGAGCTCTTAATGTCTCCAAAACACGTGTCTGCAATTTAATTCGGATATTTGTGTATTATGATGTTGTGAAAGTGGGTTTAAGTCTTTTAAGCATTGAAAACTATTTGTAAAGTGAGAAATGTTGCATATATACCTATTTTATGTTTGCAGTTATAACTCTCCCCCCCTCTCTACCCCCCCTGCACCATTTTTGGGGTTGGCCACATCCTAATTCGTTTTCTTCGTACCAATAACATACCTTTTAGAAAAACCAACTCCCGTAGTTTTATTACGAAAATTTCACCGAAATCCACTTTGCCCCCCCCCCTCTTCCCTGCAAAATGTTTTTGCAAAACTCCCGTTTTAGTGTCACAAAAATTGAACGGAAAACCACTTGCCCCTCAGTGCAGTTATATGACCCCCCCCCAACCTTTTCCCTGCACTATTTTCAGGGTTGGCAATATCCTAATTCGTTTTCCTCGTGCCAATACCTTTCAGAAAAACCAACTCCCGTAATTTTATCAAAAAAATTCTACTAAAAACCATTTGCACCCCCCCCCCTCCTCTGCACCATGTTCGGTGTTCGCAACATTCAAATTAGTTTTTCTGAAATGTATTGGCAAGCGGAAAACTAACTCCCGTTTTTGCGGCACGAAAATGGAACGGAAAACCACTCCCCCTGTACAGTTACGACCCCTCTTGCCCCCTGCACCATTTTCGGCGCCGGCAAAATCCTAATTCCTTATTTGTTATCCTCCTGCCAATAAATACCTGTCAGAAAACTTACTCCCGCAATTGTATCACAAATTGAATAGAAAACCACTTGCCCCCCCCCGGTGCAGTTTTAACCCCCCCCCCCCTTCCTTAACAATTTCCAAGATTGGCATCATCCAAATTCGTTTTCCTTGATCCAATACCTTTCAGAAAAACAAACTCCCATAATTGTATCACAAAAATCGCATAATCTCACCTACTTCGGGGCAGTCGAGATTTCGCTCGCAAGTAAAGGCGCGAAAAGTCACTTTTTCCCCTTCTTTTGGAGCTTAGAATACGAACTTGCGAGATTTAAACTGCGAGACTGCGATTTTCCTTAAAGCGCCATCTAGTGAGACGATCAGAACTAATCTCGCAAGGTGAATTTCGAGCTTGGAATAAGCACCCTGGCTCTTAAGTCAGCAATAGAAAGTTAGCAAAAAGTTTGCAATGTAATCTTACATTACATTATAAACTTTTTAATGTGTATTTAGAACAGAGATTTTCAACGCAGGAAAGAGACTTTGAAAGTACTCATGGGCTAAATTTTTTGAATTAGAAAAATTGTTTTTAATTAATTGCAGAATTTCATACATAATTCCAAACAAATCTATCATAAGTAGACAAATGACAAAATATGACGCATTAAGATAAAATAAATAAAAAAAAAACACATACAAAGCATAAAATTTTGATGAGTTAAATACAACTGCTTTAACAATTAAATTAAATTTAAATAATTCATCAAAAATACAAAACTCTCTTTCGTTAGGCTTCTAAGAGTCATATTTTGTCATAATCACAGAAGGTTTTCATAAGTTATACTACAGTTTTTCCAATAGCTTTCATTTTCTTGAGATTAACAAATTGCTTGTATGGAGCAATGGCTAAAGAGACATCGTAAACAAAAGTACAATTAAAAAACGATAAGAGTAAACACTCTTCAGAATTTTTAGCCCCTTTAAACACTTTTTGTTTGGACTATAATTGAGGGAAACAGCTTCCTAGAGCCAAATTTATGTGTTTCATTAAACATATGGGTTTTGATGTTTTCTACATCTGTTGTTCTCTTCATTTCAGGACATATTACAAGCTATAGTACATCAATTCATTCAGTCAAAATGGCTAAACTCAAAGAAACTATAATTAAAACTGAAACCAAAAACTTCATACTAATAAAAGAAAAAAAAAAGAAAAGAACTGATCAAAAGCACCGACACGTGAAAATTTAAAGTAAAACTATAAGAAAATAACCTTTCTTTTAAATAAGTAGACAACTAAATAAATATTTTCTTCAGACTGAAAATAACAATTACATGTAGTTGATTAGTTTCTGCCTTTTATTTTTTCAAAATTTCACCAATAATTAACTTTTTGCTTGAAATGAAATCATATTAATTGCAAAAAACATTAATAATAATGATAATAAAAAAAACTTGAAACTAAATTTGCAAACATACTTAAGCATTTCTTAAAACTTTATTAAAAAAACAAATATTTTCCTGATTTTTTTTACACAATGAAAATATTTTTCTTGAAAATATTTTTCTCTTATTTTCTTGAAAATTACATGCAGCTAAAATTTCTAAATAAATGCAATTAAGGAAAAAAATTGATTTTTAACATAAAATGACAGAGATTACAAAGATAAATACTTTCTCCACAAGATGGAAGCATCAAGGCTTTCTTCGATGGGAAACTGCACTGGGAATTTAATCATGCTTAGACAATTCAAGGTCAAAAAATGCTCACGGGTTCTTTAACACGATCCACAATTATACAACATGGATGCTGTCACTTTTCTGTATCTTCAAAACCCACTAACAAGCTCTGGGTTTGAACCCACAAATTTGGGGAAAGATGCTAACCACTATGAGTTTAACCACTATGCTGTTTTAAATCAAGTTAAAACGCATAGCACTACTTAGACATTTTCTATACCTTATATGGGCTGTTTGTTGTTTCCATAAAATCCCCTAAATTGAAAATTCATTTGACCGCAAACAGTTTCATTCTATTGACGTTCTGTAACCAAAGTCAAGAATATGTTTTTTTATTAGCAGCTGCATTTATATCAATTATATGGATTCAAATCAACAACTGCTCATTTAATCTCATTTGGTCCTTTGCTATAAGACGAGTTTTGGCCAAGTGGTTACAGATGAGAAAGCAATGCCAGGCATTTTGGAACTGTTTAAAGCAAAGCTTGAGAAATTCAAATTAAAACAATATATTTGATAGACCTATCAAGTCAAAACTTCTTACCAATCAAGTTTATCAAAAGCATATCCACCACTTAGATCAAGTCATATAGGATTCAAGTTTTTACCATGTATGAAGTCTAATAATATGTGTGTAGATTTTCTAAAAGCTCAAATTTGAATGAAAATGTGTGACTTATTTTGACTTATTCAAATCAAAATAATTAAGCATAGGGCTGCAGTTTCCTGGTGGAGATCTTTCGAAAAAAAATATTTTGTTTCAGAGAGATGGCTACTCTATAAAAGACAATAAGCAGAGGAAGACATGCAAAAAGAAAGACTGAAAAACACAGTTCCTCCATATCGAAAATCCATTTTCTGATTCCACTTTAGATTTTGAAATGCTTAATGATTTTTGCTCTGACTTTTTTTTCGCTGATATTTTTATATGATATTAAATCCTTGTTGATGCTTGAAATTAGATTAAAAAAAAAAAACAAAACAGGATGGTAGTTTAAGAACCACTAAGGTAAAAGAAAAATCAACAATGTTTTATCGCACAAACTAGCAGATATGTTTTGGGGTTTCAGGAAACTCCTTCTTCAATGCAAAATAGCAATCTTTTGGATTTAAATGTCTTTACACCCAAAAGCTCACAATTTTGCATTGAAAAAGAGGTTCCATGTAACCCCGAAACACGTGTATGCAGTAATTTGCTAATAACCATAAAACATTGATTTGCTTTTACTCCTCTGCAGAAAGGTTTTTTTCCCTTATGGACTAAGGTGTTTAATAAAGATTAGGCAAGCATTATGAATGATGGAATGTAAGAAACTTTTCAGAACAACTTGTAAAATCAGCATAATGACAGATGTTTTAAACATTAAAGTAAACTGCCCCCATGAATAAATAAATAAAATATTCATCATTCTAAGGAAGCACCCCTGATAAATCAAAACTAACAAGCTGCATTTTGTTAATAGCAGTGAAGCAAAAGCACACAAAAATGCAGGGGCATGCATTAAAGCAACCATGCAATTTAGAAAAACAGAAAATGTAAAACATACATCACTGGTGAAAATCATGCATGTGTTCAGAAATAGAAAATAAGATCCCACAACAGAAAACAAGAAACTTGCAGAGTCAACTTACGTTGCAGTTCCATTTCCAAAGGAACAGCAGGTACATGAGATGAGGGCCTTCTAAAAACATTTTTTAGTAACCTCGCTGTTTCAGTAAGCCTAAATAAGTCCAAAAGATAAGCTACTATTAAATGCACAAAAGACCAAGGAAAAAATTTACATACTAGCAAGAAAAACTAAACATTTCCTAAAGTTAATCAGAAGCCAGGCATTTTAAGAAAAAGTTTAAAGTTCACCAACAATTCCTATTCACAAGCATGAATCTACTTTATCTTAAGAATAGTAATTTTAAGACTGCTTAAATGTCTTAAAACATATAAAATATTTATGAAAATCACACAAAAGATAGTTACAATATTTTTTATTCAAAACAGCTTTTGTACACATTATACATGATTTAACCAACATAGAAAAATAAATTGCAAAAATGAACACAAACGATGTGGTAATTGGCAAAACTAAATGCAATTTGATCTCTTCGTACATTCTATTCACAAGCATTTCCTTTCATTTCCTATGATTTTTTCAATTAAGCCTAAATTTGCAATTACAATAAAAATATAGCTGTGCACAAAGAGTATCACAGTTATATGAAGGTAAAGTCAAAAGTTTGGCTTCACATTTAAAATGTTTTTTCAAAACTCAACAGTTTTTCTGATGCGAAGAATATTATAAATTGTGTCTATATTTTCCTTCGAAAATAGACACATTAAAGTCACCTCTGTTTTGTTGCATGAACCATCACTGTTGAAGGGTCAGCATTGGCAATCTCACTTTCGCGTACAGCTTCTGCCAAACTTTTACATATAGTTCTTCGTAATCTGAAAAAAAAAATTACAAATATTACAATTCGTTTAGCAAAAGAATGGAACGTTCAAAATTTTTGACAACGGTATTTTAAACTTGCAAGATTGTTAACAATACATTGAAATTATATTGAAGTCAAACTATTTCAAGTGAAGTATTTCTGGTAGAAATGCCGCATCGGCATAACTGCCATTCCCCAAAAAAAGTGTCACGAAAATGTAAAATGATCAAAACGCTGAATCTCCGTAATTTGTGCATCACAGTCAAATGTGGCGTGTGACCTAGCCCATCTGCTTTTTTTCTATAGTCTTGGTTTAATTTACATTATTCAAACTGTGATGAATTAACTATACAGTAAACTCCCGATTATCCGCGGAATAGGATGGCATGCTACCCGGGGATAAGCTACTTGGCCGATAATTCAAATTAGGTAAAAGCGATTGTTGTGTAGAACAGCTTAAAAATATCACAAACATTCGCATACATGTAAATTATCATAACTAGCTTTTACACGCGGCTTCGCTCACGTTGATGTAGTTTTTTTTCAATCGATTCAAGTTAATGGTCAACACAGGGAGAGGTCAAATAGTTACCAAAAAATGGTTTCTCCCCAGTTTCGCCGACAGTTAAAATGCCCCCCTCCCCCCTTTAATATATTAAAAAATATGATGAAAACTGAAAATCAAGGGAGAGGGGGGGGGGGTTATGAAATGTCGGCGAAACTGGGAAGACTCCCAAAAAATCACACAACATAAATCAGGAAAACGTTCAGGAGTTGTAAAGAAGTTAGTTTGGGTAATTCTCAAAAATTCCAATTTGAGTGAGGTCAACAATTCTTAAATAAAGTCAACCATTTCCCTTATAATCCCCATCCCCTGTCAAATGGTGTCCAGCGCTACACCTGCTATCTAAATTATTGTATAGCTTCTTACCAGAGAAATCGTCCCAAAATAGGGTCAACAGTCACAACAAATCCAGATTCTAGTAATGTCCCTTTAGAGTGAGAACATCAAACCTTTAAAATCCCCCATATGAAGGAAATCAACTGTTTCTTAACAATGTAAACAGTCCTGATTAAAATACCAAAAAAGTTCAGAGTAAAAATACCATTAAAATCAGAGTAAGAACAACAGTTTTTTTTTTTTTTTAAGTTCCCAGTTAAATGAGGACAATAGTACAAAAAACTTCTCATTTCAGAAAGAGAAACATTCCCTAAAGTCTCTATTAGAATGGTCATATCAGCATTTTCAAATAACATCTCCCTCTGAAGATCTCCTTCATGATTAATTCCAAAAATCTTCATCAGTACAGGTCCGATAGCATAAAAAACAAATTTAAAAAAAAAGAAAGAAAGAACAATATTCCCTATTGTTGCTATTAAAGTAGGGATATTAATTCCACAAAATCCTAATTAGCACCATTAATCTTAAAAACACACACAAAAAAAAAGAAAAAAAAAAGAAAATTAAAAGTTTCATTAAAATTTTAAAAAATTTGCCAATGCGCTAACGTAGTCGCCTGGTGAGTCTAGAGATATAAAATGGATTTGGTGGATTAATTTACATTTTAATAGCAGTTTTAATGTTATTTGAGTGTCTTGTTTCATTAATTTGGTGGATTAATTTTAACCGCAATACCCTATACATAGTATTTAATGATATTTTTACCAAAATTAGTTTGGCGAAGTTTTTACATTTTAATGCAAATTTTGTAATGGCTGTAGCACCAAGATTTTTGAACACTCATCCCGACTGCGTTATCATAACTCTGCCTATCGAATAAGGTATTAGAAATGTCTTTTTTTTTTTGCAATTAAATTCATTTTCTTCAACGAATGTAATCTAATTCATTATCTATTTTTGCAATTAAAAGCAGCGTCAAAATGTAAAATAATCCAAATCCATTCTTTATCGGAAAAAGGACCACAGTGCCATACATTCACCAGAGACTTGCCAAGTGTCTAAAACTGCGTAAAATGTTTGCTTAATTTTTAATTCCGAACAGAAGATGCTACAAAGAAAATGTTTTGCAAGTATTTGGCCTTTCCTGGTAAAAAATAAATAGTTTTTCGACGGTAATTGGGGTTAGGGGGCAAACTCTATTTAATAACTTTCTTTATTTAGTTACCAGATTGTTGTACATAGCAAAAATACCCGGCGTTGCCTGGGTGTGTAATAGTTGTGAGAAACAATATAGTTACTTTTATACGTTTTCTTCTGTAACTGAAATAACTCAAAACACACTGCTTTGACGTGATTAAAAATTGAGCTTTTTCCTTACCCATAAAAGTAAAAAGGCTATAAATACGAAGGACAAAATAGCACTCTTTTAGAAACGAAAAAACAGACATTTAAGAATATACAAATTTGAAGATTTCCAAAATATGAATTTCAACTTCACTTGTTTAAAACGATTTACCTTTTTTTTTTTGAACATATTCTAAAATCGTCTCTATACTGCTATTGAAATACAAACTTTTAAAAAATGTAGCCGCCCGTAATCCCTTACTGCGATTTAAAATGTCACGAAATTAGCGGTAATCGTTTTGGGATACCTTGGATAAGTCTCCCCCTCCCTACTTTGTAAAACTGTGTTACAAATTTTATCGAAGAGATATATCGCCAAATATTGAGATACATCTGGTTACCATGAAATGATGCTATCCGAAATGTATCCAAAATAAGTAGTAAAGTTTGGCAATTGTGTTTGAAACTGTGTGCAAACTTGTGCTGTTTCTGGATTTGATTAATTTAGCTGGCGGATCATTTTACATGTTAACTAATGATATAAAGAAAGAAATATTAAAGAAATGGCGATATTTTGGTTACATGGGGAAAAATGAGAAACAGTATTCGCATAGTTCTTAGCTTCAAAAAGAGCGACAATTGAAAAAATTGCCACATGCCCTAGCTATTGACATGATTCCGCAAAAAAAGTTTGGCTAGATTCCCGTTGATCGATTAAATACCCAGTCAACACAAATAAATTTAAAAAAAAAAAACCCTTTAATTGCCTCAAAGTTGCATTAAAATGGAAAATAATCAGCCAAATCCATGTATTATTTGCCTATCTTGTGCAAAAAATCTTACTTTAAAATTTGACTTGAGAAAAGCCTTGGACAGTCAGACGAAAAGCAAAAATAGTCAACAATACAACAATTGTCGCTATCGACAGGGAGTTGAGATGATACCCTAAATACTATATTGTGTTGAGGAAAGCCTTCGAACATGGAACTAAAAAGCTCATAACTTGTTTTTTATTCTACTTAGAAATTTGGAACAGGTGCCATCTTCAGCTGAAAAATCAGAGCTTCCGATGGACATATAATGTTAATGTGTGCAAGTATTTTTTCATCCTCATATTAGAGAATTTATACGAAAATTGGGTTTTATCGCCCCCTAGGGGGATTTGCCCCCCATAACGAGGTGAAAACTACCATATGTGTTATTCTGATGCATAAACTATATTATTGTGTAAAGTTTCATCAAAATCCATTCAGTAGTTTTTGCGTGAAAGAGTAACAAACATCCATACATCCATACAGACAAACTTCCGCAAATATAATGGTAGTAAGATTAACTACACAGCAAACTTCTCATTATCCGCAGAATAGAATAGCACACTAACTGCGGATAATCCATAAAATAGGTAAAAGTGATTGTTGTGTACAACAGCTTAAAGCAGCAGTTCCCAACCCATGTACCTATGGGCCGTGTTACTGGGCCCAGGACGCTGGTTGAGATTCCGAACCAGGATAAATCTTTAGGTCTAATTTCTGGCATTGCAGCAATTTACTAGTTAGATGTGCCATCACTCAAAAGCTCTCTGTAGCTTGCAGCCAATAATTAACTTTTCATAATTACGACTATTCATATTTCTTAGGAACTTTTCCCTAAAGCTGATAATGAAATCCAGTGAAACAGAAACTTCTTTAAATTAAATTGCATAAAAAATTAGTAATAGTTAGTAATAGCTTCAAACTTCAAGTTAAAAATACCCTTCCTTTGTTGAACTATTTCCTGACCTAACCAGACCATTACGCCCCCCCCCCCTGACCCGACACACAAAGGAAGGGGGTTATAAGTTTGATGTGTCTGTGTGTGTATCTGTCTGTGGCACTCTCTACTCTAGTGCCTAAACAGGTGGACCGATGTTGGGAAAAAATTTTTTGTTAGAAAGGAGAGTTGATAGAGAGTGTTCTTAGGTAGGCTGCGTGTTTGGATGACATTAATTAACAAAGATATTAATTAAAAACCTCTAAAAAGTTTTTTGTGATTTTTGCAGTGGAAACATATTTAAAAAGTTACAAAACTTAATACCATAATCAAGAGAATTTCTTTTCCGTGTCTGATAGAATGTGTTTGGAACTTCCACGTTACATAGAATTCCAATTATAATGTTTTTTAAAGCAGATTTTAATAATGGCTAAGCCTTTATTCACGCGATTGATAACCGAATTCATTGTTGGCCGACAAGGAAATTAAATGCAATGATTTAAAATTTTCATGTGTTGCCAGTTTCTATTTGTTAGCAAATAAAATACTTGAAATTGATTTTTAAGAGTATATGGCTTTTAAAAGGATTTTCAATTTTCCCTCTTGATTCTACAGTTGCAACTCAGTCAGGGTTTTTAAAAATTTTTAATTAAAAAGACAACATTAGTTCCGTTTTGAATAAATGTTCGCCAAGACTAACTAGTGAATTGAGACACTTGAAGGTTTTTCGAAAACTTACCTATTTGAAAAAAACTTTTCAATTGCAGTAAGTTATGCCAGCTGCGGGCGGATGTGTGGTAATAAACACGAAACTGCAGTCCTCGGCTGGAATGACTTTGTTGGCGGTGTATTTCACATATTTCTGCCTTATACCTCGATGTAGGGTGGTTTCTTAGTGAAAACAAAGTTGTTTTCTTTCTTTCTTTTTTTTTTGTTGTAAATTCTTCTTGTACAGTACGTCTGTATCAGTTTGCAGAATGAGGGGAGAAGGGATCAACATCTCCATAAATCATGTTTTTAACACATTTTTTTCAGTCCTAATACAGTAGTTTATATGCACTTAAGGATAGCAAATGAGCAGGTGCTCCATCCCCCTCTTCATATTTTCAGCAGGTTTAGACATATACCAGATATGACTACCAGTTGATTAGCTAATTACGTAAACAACTGTAATTTTTCAAAAGAAATGTAAAAGAGAACAAAAGCACAGGTGCATGTGCTTGAGGACTTTGTATTTTCCAGGGATGACGTTTTACTTCATTTAAAAAAAATTAAAGAGACTAAGGCTCCGGGGCCAGATAATATTTATCCGAAAATTTTAGTTGAATGTGCAGAGGAATTAGCAGATGTAATCGCAAACATTTTCAATGCTTCTTATAATTTGGGGACAGTGCCAGAGGACTGGAAGCTGGCTAACATTACACCGCTCTTCAAGAAAGGGTCTAAAGGGAGTGCGGGAAATTATAGACCTGTGAGTCTAACTTCAGTGGTTTGCAAAATTTTTGAAACATTGATGAAAATTAAGATAGTAAATTTTCTAGAGACTAATAATCTATTGACTAGTTTTCAGTACGGTTTCAGGAAGGTAAATCTTGTGCAACTAATTTATTACCAGTATTTTCCGGTAATAACGCCGCGGCGTCAAACTCGATTTTACTTTCTCAGCAATAAAAGTGCGGCCAATAACTCGGTGCGGCTTATAAATAGTAATTTGACAACAAGTTTTATCTATTTATTTAAAAAGAAAATGTAAAATAAACCCGTGTGCGGCGCAATTTCCACCGGGGCCAGATAATATTTATCCGAAAATTTTAGTTGAATGTGCAGAGGAATTAGCAGATGTAATCGCAAACATTTTCAATGCTTCTTATAATTCGGGGACAGTGCAAGAGGACTGGAAGCTGGCTAACATTACACCGCTCTTCAAGAAAGGGTCTAAAGGGAGTGCGGGAAATTACAGACCTGTGAGTCTAACTTTGGTGGTTTGCAAAATTTTTGAAACATTGATGAAAATTAAGATAGTAAATTTTCTAGAGACTAATAATCTATTGACTAGTTTTCAGTACGGTTTCAGGAAAGGTAAATCTTGTGCAACTAATTTATTACATTTCTATGACAAAGTTACCATGGCATTGGATAATAAGAAGCCTGTAGATGTTGTTTACATTGATTTTCAAAAAGCTTTTGATAAGGTACCGCATGTTGCTCTACTTAGCAAATTAGCTGATATAGGAATAGGAGGGAAAACTTTCATTTGGGTAAAAAACTGGCTGACGGGAAGGAAATAAAGAGTAGTTGTAAGGGGAAATTATTCTAATTGGAGTGAGGTCTTAAGCGGGGTTCCTCAAGGATCAGTGTTAGGGCCTGTTTTGTTCATTGTCTTTATGAACGATATTCACAAAAATATTTCTGGGAACATGAATTGTTTTGCTGATGATGTCAAAGTTATGGGGACTGTAGAAAATGAAGAACAAGCAAATCAGCTGCAAGAGGATCTAGATCGTATTACGGAGTGGGCTGATAAATGGGGTATGGCTGTTAATGTTGGGAAATGTCAAGTACTACATTTAGGGCATGGAAATAAGTGTACAAGTTATTATTTGCAAGGTTCAGTTATTAGTCAGGCAGACTAAGTTACTGATCTGGGGGTCTTAATAGGTCAGGATTTAAAGTTTAGCCAACAGTGCAGCATTGCTAGCAACAAAGCCAATAAGATGCTTGGGTTTATCAAAAGATCTATTTCAAACAAATCTAAAGAAGTTCTTCTGCCCTTATATAGAAGTTTGATAAGGCCCATTTGGAGTATGCTGTTCACTTTTGGTCTCCTTATCTTAAGAAAGACATTAATGTATTGGAAAGGGTTCAAAGGCGGGCTACAAGGCTAATAAGTGGACTTTCCCACTTAGATTATGATTCCAGGCTTAGAAGGCTAAAAAATGTAGGTTCTTGAGCAAAGAAGAGACCGAGGGGACATGATTCAGCTGTTTAAATTTATTAAAATGAAAGATGTTACGGGGCTGAAGTTTACCACTGAAAACAGGACAAGGGGTCATTGTTTTAAGCTATTTAAATCTCAGGCTAACATGGATATTAGGAAAAATTATTATTTTAGCAGGGTAGTGGAACCTTGGAACAGCTTACCGGAAGAGGTGGTAATGAGCAAAGGAGTAGACAGTTTTAAGAGGGCCATTGATCTTCACTGGGGATTGTAAATTGACTAGGACCAGTCTAGCTGGGCCCAGAGCCTGTTGCTGGTCGTCACTTTTGTATTTGTATTTGTATTTGTTGAAATTTCACCAGGCCAAAAGAAATATAACACTTTAAGATCAGTGAATTTTAAAAAATGATTGTTTAAATAAATAAATAAATAAATACTTTCTTTTAAATAAAATTCAACAAATGGGATTCTTTTCTGTGTTTTAATGGTGAACAATTGATACAAGATAAGCTAAACCTTTATTTGTAAAAAAAAAAGGGTGATTGTAATAATCTATTTAAGTATTTTTAAGTGCCTGTTACTGTATTGATATTTCCGTCATATCTTCTAACATTACTTTAGTTAGAATAGGGAGGTTCTTAGGGAAGCGAGGTGTGTGTGCGATTCCTTAATTTTTTCAAACACATGTATCAATACAGAGAGAGATAGAGAGTAGATTGATTTTCTTGCACATGGGAGTTATTAAATATTAGCATTAGAAACCTAATTGTAAGTTTAACATTGAGACAGAAATATGGGGTCCTGTGGTCTCTCCCTTAGAAAAATTTTCAAATTGTAGTCCTTAAAACACAATTTTAGATGATCTCTGGTGATGTTAGGGAGAACGGAGGTTCGAGGGCCCTCTTCCGGCAATTTTTTGGAAGTGAAACTACGAACTTGCATTTATATATTACCTTCCATTATGTTAGGAAGATGAACTCCGGAAAAATTTCCCAAATATTAAATCTGAAAATGCAGTTTTAAAAGATTTTGAGTGATACTAGGGAAAGGAAAGCATTAAAAACGAGATTTCTGATGTGCTTTACTGATGATGACGAAGGGGGAGGGGGGGGGGGGGACTTTCTTTGAAATTTTTTGCTGCTGTATATTCAAAAACGGAATTATAAATGATCTTTCTTAGTGTTACTAAGAAGAGAGGATCGAGGGCTTTCACCCGGTAAACAATCGAAACTTCGGAGAAAGAAATTAGAGGGGTAATATTTAATGCGGAAAGATGAGGTTAGTGGACAATGGAAGATATAAAGGTCTGATGTACCTGTGAGTCCATGACACCATGACATGGACTTTTACATGATACAGAATCTGAAAGTGAGAAACGAAGTAGATCGATAGGGAAAGGACTATGGTCAGTTACAAAAATTGCTTGGTGTGTAGTGTTTAGATTTAAATTTGAAGTTTTAATTTAATTTTTGGGAATAGGTCAAAAAATCTTGTGTCATGATGTTATGTGAAAAGTGGAGATTTGGGGGTTTTCCTCCTTTTTTTTTTCTTCTGAGATTGAAGTTCAAAAAAGGTAATTTTAGACGATCTCCGATGATATTATGGGAAGGAGATGCTTAAGGGGTCTCCGAAATTTTCTTGACACTGATTTCTGATGCTCTTTAATGATGGGGTGGGGACGTTTCTGGGTCGATTGAGGCGGAAAGCGGAAATACTCTCCTCGAAGTTTTTCAAAGCTGAAATCCCAAATACGCTGTTATAGGCCATCTTTAATGACGTTAAACTAAGGAAAGGTGTTCGGGAGTTTTTCCCAGGAATTCCTTAAAAAGCAAAGTTTCAAAAACGCACTTTAGGCAAGCTTTGGTGACTAAAAAGGAAGATATAAGCTCCTTTGGATCCCTCTCTTCCCCCTTTTTGGCTACGTCCCAATCTTCTTTTATTTATTTTATTGATAAAAAATATGAAACACCCTCCAACAGTGTTCTTCTAAAAAACCATTTACATTTAGATTTTCCATAATACAATTTACAGCCTAGTATTATTATTTGCTTGAAATGCAAGCCATCTACGGCCCCAGGTAAAAAAACTTTTCTTGAACTGATCTGGTGCTTTGGTGACCTTAAATAACCTTAATGATCTTTGGTCTTTTTTTTTCACTCTATTTTATTTTAAATATCATTCCTTCTTCACCTCTTGATAAAGTTTTGTTTCAATTTTTGATTCATACATGATTTTTACATTCAAACACTTAGAACTACTGGTGTGACTATCAATTTCAATATTTTCAATCTCTCTCGCCATACTTTAATTTTTCTCCTAATTAAACCATATTTCTGGGGCCTGTGTACTTTTCTATATACATAACTCTGATTTTCAGGATGATGTTTTTCATTTAAAAAAAATAGGAAAGGTACATGGTAGAAAAGGTCGGTGTGTTGAACCCTTCGAGGGATATTGAGTGAGAGAAACTGAATATTTTATTTTTTGCAAAACAAATGTTAGAAACGCACATTTAGGAGGTCTTTACTTAAATAATCTTTATAATACAGAATTTTGGATGCTCAAAATTGTGTTTTATGATTGCATTTTTTGTTAAAGCCTTATTGAAAAAATACTTTTCGTCACTTTCATTGCAATTGTTATGAACTACAATTCGTAACAAGTGTGAATTGCCATTCATAAGTAAGGTAAATGTGAATTGCAATTCATAGATGAAATTGAAAAATGGACAAAAGTATTTTAACTTTTAAATAGTGCCCTTGTTTTTCTGTTTTTATTGCATTACTATAACGAAATTGGCCGCCCTATTTCTGAAAAACTGGGCAGGTGTAGCACCCCCACGGCCCCCTTAGCGGTGGCCTTGCACCCTCCATCCGTGGGCCCATGCGTAAAGAAGGATTGAAGCTTGAGAAATTACGCAGCGGTATTTACATTTTACTATTTGTAGACAGGGCAACTGATCAGCCCGAAACATAACCGGCCCACTTGGAAAATGCCCGGTTGCCCGCCGGGTGTATCCGCCACTGAACATCGGCTGTTGGTTCAATTCAATTAGTTTTTGATCACGCCTCCAACCCGCCCACAAATACAACATTGAATTAAATACAAAATCATCAATAGTAAAAGATGCTTTAAAAGAAATTAAGTATAGATTTTGGAAATAGGTAACAAGAGAAACATGCTGCCCACTTGGTCAATTCATAATTTATACATTTGATCTTTATTACTAATAATAAAGCTGAAAGTCTCTCTGTCCGGAGGATGTCTGGATGTCTGTAGGATATCTGTAGGATGTCTGTAGGATGTCTGTGACGCGCATAGCGCCTAGACCGTTCTGCCGATTTTCATGAAATTTGGCACAAAGTTAGTATGTAGCATGAGGGTGTGCACCTCGAAGCGATTTTTCGAAAATTCGATTTTGTTCTTTTTCTATTCCAATTTTAGGAAAAAAATTTCTATTCCAATTTTAAGAAAAAAATATCATAAGATGGACGAATAAATTACGAAATTATCATAACGTGGAACCGTAACATGGGCACAAGGCAATTGGCGAGATACGAAATTATCATAACGTGGAACCGTAACGTGGGCACAAGCCAATTGGCGAGAAAATTCACTACACATCATTTGTAAATATACAGGCGAATCAAAAGACCTTTTAATTTGCTATTACGGGCGAAGCCGTGCGGGTACCACTAGTAAGAAATAAAATTGAAGTACATAATTAAATAAACAGCAAGCAAGATATGAAATATATGAGTCACAAAAAAAGTATCTCAAGTAATATGTTACAGAAACGTGAGAACCATGAATTTTACATTTTTGCTGCAGGATATCGCAAAGAGCAGAATTTGACACATTTCGGTATTCCTCGCTTTACCAACCTCCCATTTGTTATAAATTTAGAAACTTATCATTTGTATCCACACTTGTCCTAATTTTCAAGGTTTCAAGCACTTTAAAATGAAATTAATTTTTTCAAGAACTTTTTTTTTTCGAACAAATCATAAAATTTTTTGGGAGTTGAGGGCCTTCAACAAAGTGGGTGCCCTTAAAGCCCTCGATCCGTCTCTTAAGTGGCGACATGCTCCAGCGTCCGCCATTTTGTGTCGTTCCGCAACTTTCTTCCTATCTCAACAGTAGAAAAATACAGAGTTTCGCTCATTGAAAAGTATCTTTTTATAAACGAATGTTTACAGATTTTTAATCGTAACTTATGTAACTGATAATATACGTACAAAAATGTTGAATTTTACCTTAGTAAAATATTTTTTTTTATTATTATTAAACCGAATATTAGTAAAAAGGTGTTTTGAAGAAATTTTCGACCATTTTTAAGAGTAATTTCTTTTTTCCCCCATATAGACCTTCTGAGTTACAAATTACTTGAAGTGTTTCAAATATGCATTTTATTATTAGAAAGTTGGTGTAGTAGAACCAGGGGCGGATACAGAAAAATCTCTCAGAGGGGGCCCGGGAAATTGAATAGCACCTCCTCCTCCCCCCTATCACATACGATGTTTCATAACAAAGTTTTCATTACTTTATTTTAAAATGTCTTTTTTTTTAATTTTTTTAGGATTCCTTAAACTAATGATCCACTTCTAAGTACATACATATTACGTGCCAAGATACTTTGAATGTGGACGTAAAACATCTTTAACGTTTCAAGCCAATTAAATACTAAACCATAATAATGTTACCGAAATGCTATACAATTAGCGGTTTAAATTTTAGGAACAATGTCGTAATGATTATAACATGAGGGTAAGGTTATTCAATAAAAAAATATACCCATACCTCATTTGAGTTTAATATTATTTTATAGTATTTTAAATATAAAATATTATTTAATTAAGAAAATCACAGCCATTAAACATAAGTTTTACTGAAAAATTCAGGACAATTTCTGTGTGGATTTCAAAGCAGTTGCTGATTGTTCTTGAGGCCATGATACAGTTGAGATAACATATTCCTATTACATGCCGCCTCCATTAATATCATGGTTTTCTCAAGAAACTACGATATGATTTCGTCCATTTTGCATTTTTTATAAGCTGAAAAAGAAAAAGCTACATTTCGCAAATAGCTTCCTGGATCAAAATAATTCTTTTAGGCACGCTTGCACATATTTTGAAGAATGTTAGTTATTGATTCCATCAAAGAAAAATTAATGGACCAATCGCGATATTACGTTCCCTTGAATTTAAAATCAGCGAGTTAAATGTATAAATGTATTCTGCCAGTCTAGGACTCAAATATGACTTCTTTAGCAAATAAAAATGCTATTATTCAAAATATGCTTTATGTGTGTTTTGTGTTCTGTTTAATTAACTGTATTAAAAAAAAAATGCTATGGAGAAGTCAATTAAAAAATAGTGAATAAAATAGTTAAATAAATTCATCCTTTTGGGGGGAGGGCCACGGGTCTCCTGCCCCCCCCCCCTTAAATCCACTACTGAGTAGAACAGTAGTGAGCTAAATTAATTATGTCATAAATTATTTGTGGGCAACAGTTTGAACTTATTCATGCAAAGCAGTATCATTTATATGATTAATGTGTGTAATTTTCTTATGGAAAATTATTCACTTCTAAAAAATTGCAAAATTTCTTTTTGTTTTAACCAATAAGGTTTTATTTTCAGCAGGACTCTTACATTTTTTTTTTTTACATTTTACCAACACTTTCTTGTTTTTCATGACGATTTTACATTAAAAATGCCTTTCATTTAAACCTGATTGTTAAGGATACTACTAATTCCTAAAAATTCAACGAACTGATAATAAAATGTAACCAGTTTTAAATCAATATTAAAAATAATAATAATAATTGAATTATTTGATACCAATAGGAATTCAAATAAAACAGTGCAGATTACATCTGTGACGAACTGTTATAAATAGTAATAATGAATTTATAAATTAACAGATACTGGGATAAATCATATATATATATTTTTTTATTACAAAGGTTTTCACATCAAAATAAAAATTAAACGAAAACAGATTTTTTCCGGGCAAAAAAAAAAAAAAAATCTTCACGTAATTATATAACTTGGCTTGAGTTACATGTTACTATAATCTCAAAGAAGCTTAATTTTTTTAATGAATAATTTCATACTTTTTATATCTTAATTTTTATGCGCAAAATAGATAAATAACTAGCTGCGTGCCCGGCGTTGCACGGGCTACCTAAAAAATGTAAAAGCAGTCCAGTTGATGCTTTTGTAGTACACTGACACTAGTTTCTAACGCGTTAAGGAATAAATAAATGCGCGTAAAGCAAGGTTTGCAAAACACCAGTAAAACATATTTTTGCCAAAACACCTCATCAACGTTAATAATCGTTATCAATGATACAAGTTATGAGTACATTTTCAGTCAGCACAAAAGGGGAAAATATATGCATTATCAACTATAATCTTTACTCACGTTAAACTGAATTACATCTGATAGACTATATCGGAAATATTTATGCACAATAACAATCCGCTTTTTACATAAAATAGTCTACTACCCGGCGTTGCCCGGGTGTTTATTAATGCAACATACCACTCAGATAAATATTTGGATAGATTCTATCCACATGGTCGTACAAGAATTACATCAATCCGTTTTCCAGGTACAAACCCTCAAAGAACTCAAATAACTTGTAAATCACTCATTTACTTTACGACGTGCACGGTCCTCCTCGAAAATGAAAGTTATGTCATGTGACGCGTATTTAACAATCAGGCTTGAACAAAAAAAAAAAAAAAACAGCAAAATTTTGCTGCAGATTACGGCAAAATAATCGAAAAGTAAACAACTTAAACACCCTGATTACAGGAAAAGCCTCAAAACAAAAACAAGAATTTTACCTGTTCATATTCGAGAAAAAAATGGCAACAAATCTTTCATCTCAATAATTTTCTTCACCCGATATACATTTTAATAAAAGCGTTGTTGCGGAAAGTTGAGATGAAGCACTGAATAATAATTTGAATGGAGGAAAGCCTTCGAAAAATAGGGATTTGATTTTGTAATCTAAGAGTCATAATTAATAGTTTTTAATTGATATCTCCGCTAATTATTATCGGAAGATTATGTTAAATAGCTAAACATGAAGACGGGAGGATTACGAATCCATCGATACCTGGTTCGATGGTCAGTTCACTGTCGTTCGGGAGAAGAAGCTTGGACATAGATAGATAGATAGATAGATACTCAGATTTTATATGTATAAGATTAACTTGGCAACACACTGAAACTCATGGCTATGACACAATTAAAAGCAAAACGACGTGTTCTTAAAATAATTTTGCTACAGTTATTGAGACATTTTGAAACTAACCAAACAATAGAAAATTTACATTAAATATAAAAAAAATAATTAGTATATTTAAATTTTGACGGCTTTGTTATCTTAAACTCAGAAAAATCAGTTTTAAAAACAGGGCAAATATTTTACTACTGCTAGCAATTTATTAAGTGCCGTTACATAGTTGAGCTTTATAATATTTAAAGGAACTATTTATGATGATTTTAGTGAATGTCCTTAGAATCCCATGAAAATTAACAAACCATCAGACAGTTTTATGAAAAGTAAAAAATATTACAATTTCAACAAGAGTTTCAAAAAGTATCTGAAATTGCACAGCAGTATTGATAAAAACATTTAAAATACATAAATAATCTTTCAATGTATTTCGATATAACAATTTTGAACTGTTAGAACATCTTAATGCACTACAACAAGGCATCTTCACGTTAAAGATAGCGTTTAATGAAAAATACGAATAGCTAAGAGAAAATATCTAGTATTCCGCACAGTGAAATCACACAGGCAACGACACAAAATGGCGGATTGAACTCACGTGACTGCCCGCCTCCAATCGCAGTCGAAAGCGGCGCGGAGTGTATGGATCAAAGCGTGTCGCCACTTAAGAGAAGGATCCAGGGCTTTAGGTGCCCTAAGCTACAGCTTGCTTAGTTTATAGGTAAATCCGTTTTTTTCTGTGTTTTAGCTTCTAATTTGTTGAAATAATCGTCAATTGTTTCAAGTATTGCAGCTGAACGCATAGCTCGATCAGAAGTTTTCAGTTCAAAACAGAAGTTTTTAACACATTTCAGCAACCCAGTGAGAGCTTTACTACTTGTAATACAGTGTACGTTGCACCCCCCCCCCTCTTTCCCCATCAGAAAAAGGAGATTCTCTTCCTTTTTACTTCTTAACTATTCAAAAAAGAAAAAAAATCATGATTTTTTCTTTTAAGATTTTGGGAGGTGTGTTGTTACTATGTATGAAGTCCGTCCAAGACTGGGGGGGCATTGCCCCTCCTCGCCCTCCCTTAAATCCGCCCATGAATGTAATACAAATAGTGAAGTAAAAATAAATCAAACACCAAACCGTAAACTTTTTCAACTCTAAACGAGAAAAAAAAACATTTCTTCCTGGAAATAGCTTAAATTAAAAATGTTTTTATTATTTGAAAAGAAATGCTAACAGTAAAAATCAGAAATTAATGCAAATCCATTTGTGAAATCTTAACATAAACTAGAAACTTGTAGTACTTACACTTTGTATGTGAAATCTCCAAGTAATGCAATTATTGGAATAATTAAGAGGTTGGTCCAAAATACACCAGATGAAAGCACCATATGGTCCTGAAATAGTAGAAAACTTCAACCTCCAGATATATTAATTAACTGGTCAACAGATTTGAAAGATTGACAAGCAGGGGGTAGACAAAGGTGGTGGACTACAATTAAAATAAAGAAAAGAGAATGGGAAAAGAAAAAACTCACCATGCCAACCATGTCTGCAGCAATAGGTAAAGTGGGCCAACAATTGCTATAGCCCCACAAAAATATGAACCAGCTTGCTATGCTGCCCCATATTGCCAAGTGTGTAAGCTAAAAAAAAAAAAAAAAAACAAATTTAAATGTAATCTATACTAATATTATAAAGAGAGAGGGCAGATTTATGTGTGTTTATATGTTCGAGGTAATCTCCGGAACCACTGCACCAATTTGAAAAATTCCTTCACTTTATGAAAGGTGCTTTCTTACTGAGTGACACAGGCTATAATTCGAAAAAAATCCGATAAATAGTTCTTTTTTTATTCTAATTTAGGCCCAAATTTCACATAAATTCCCAAATATGGGAGTGAAAAATTACTTGCACATATTAATATTATATATCGTTGAAAAGGGTAGAATTTTCCGCATTCTAAACAATTTGTTCCAATGCTCTAACTTAATTACGGCGGGAGTCATTTGCGTTTTTAGCTTGAACTTTTTTAGGCTTAGCTGAAATTTAGGCACTACTTTCTTCATTAAATCTATCAATAAAAAGTGAAGGAACTGTCCCACAGTTTTCTTTTTGACACATTGGGAAAAGTGCCATTTTTTACTCTAGATGATCTCTTTCGACCTATGGTCGAAAAACTTAGCTTCTATCTTCAAAGGAAAAAAAAGTTACAAGCATTTTTAAATCAAATTCGAAAAAACGTCATTTTGATTCAGGTTGTCAACCATTTTATTTTCCCATTTCCATGGTTACGCTTTTTGAATCCATTGTTTATTTCCTTATTTTGCATTTAATTTCTTAAACTTATTTTATTTCGTGTTTCCATGATTATGCTATTAAAATTTATCTTTCACATTTTAATCTCTTAAAAGTATTTTAATATCTGTCGTCATTGTTTGGAAGAGTAATTTTGCATGGTGTTTTTTTTTCTTTTATTTAAGCATAATTGTTGAATATATGTCACTTGACACAATTTAAAGTGGGGTTCTTCTCAAAGTGTTCTTACATCCACCTTTACATCTTACATTAAGCCTGTATTGGATTATGGCTCAGAGATCCTTATCACTGCCTCTGACAGCACACTTTCAAAAACTCGACCTCGTTCAAAATAAAGCACCAAGACTCATCACTGGTGCTGCGGTGTCCACCCCTATTCCTGCTATGCAGCTACAGACAAAAATTTTTAATTTAACTGACAGACGAATCAAGGCTTCCCTTTCTCTCGCTGAAAGATTATTGAGAAAAGAGCATTTCTGGCCTGATTACATTCTTACGCATACTAGACTGAAATCTCAACATTATTTTCTTTTTGAGTGCCAAAGACTTGCAGAGGCCTTTGAGGTCTCCAACTCCAGACTTGGCATCTATAGACCACCTTCTTATACTGGCCTTCTGAGATATGCTGCAGCTAGGTTTGATCTCGTACAGCCTGTCAAGAAATCAGATTCTCATCAGACTGAGACGTACTCCATTGCTTTGGCCACAATACACGAGAGGTACCCTGATCAGGATTGGCTTAGGGTTTATACTGACGGATCGGCCACTCCTTCAGCTGGTAGAGCAGGTGCCGGTGCCTACTCCAATCATTTTAGTCTTCAGGAGCCTCTCGACACTTGGGCGGATAACTTCGATGGAGAAATGAACGCAATTTTTATGGCCACCAGATCTATTGAAGAACCAGCTGAACAAAAAATTGTTCTCTTTGTCGATTCTCAGGCTGCGATTCAGACCATTACTGATTACAATCTATATCCTTCAGAACTTGAGTTTGAGTCTAAAAAAACCATCGACCCTCTTTTGCGTTCCAAAAGAGAGGTTGTCTTCCAGTGGATCCCAGACCATTGTGGCATCTATGGAAATGAACGAGCGGACATCTTGGCTAAAGAGGCTGCGTCCCTGCATCCACCTTCTCGCCCGGTTCCACTTAGAAACACTAAGCGACTTCTCGCAAGCAAAATCCAACATGCTACAGTCTCTGCCCTGAGGAACAAAGCTGACGGAAAGCCCTGGGCTTGCCTTCTGGATGATGAACAGCGTATGCCCCTTTCTCTCCTTCCCAGAGCCCTGGGAGTTGCCTCCTTCCGAACCATTACTGGACATGACTATCTACAGGCCCATTTACATAAAATCAACCTGGCAGATTCACCTCTCTGTGTGCTCTGTGAGGGGACTTCTTTAATGACAGGGGAGCATCTTTATAGTTGCTCCTCTTTTCATGATATTCATAATTGTGATGACTTCCAGGCCCTAACACCCTTTGAAGCCACTTCATTGTTATACTGGACAGCAAGACGCCTTATGTTTGAAAGAACGATGGTGGGCGTAATTTAAAAAAAAAAAAACTTGACAATTTTTATTCTCAAGGTAGACCGGGCAAAGCCGGGCAATGCAGCTCTTAATATATAAAGATTTGAAAGCTACTATTAATGTGATTTTATACTTTTTTGTTTGTTTGGCGAAATATTTATTATTGCCGAAGAAAAACATCCGCATCACTCCCAAAAGGGCTGGGTCACGGAAGCGTGGTCACTTGGCGCATTAGGCGCTGAGCACTTCAGTCTAGGATTATTGTTTTAAAGCAACCGTAAACGTAATTCATTGTTTTGGCAATTTGTTTTGAAAGAAAAGAAACTTTTGATTTGTTTTTATTTGAGTGAAATGTACAACATTTTCTTCTTTTTGTCTGACGATGATTTTTGAATGTTCCACGGGATTTTTTTTTTTCATTAAACCGATGGATTATGATAGCCTGGTTGCTGGGCGATTTTGGAGAAAAATAATAGAGTTGCGGAATTATTTTTACATTTGAAAAATATTATTTGATGTCTTTTTTTGTTTATTTGGCGAAATATTTTAAATTGCAGTAAAAACTGCTTCACTCGATAAATAGAGTTTTAAAGCAACTGTAAATCTAATTTAATGATTTGACGAAAAGTTTTAAATTCCAAAGAACCTTTAATAGGTTTTTTTTCTTTGAAAAGGTGTATATGCATTTCATACAAAGAAAAATGATCATTTCACATCAGAGGGGGAGGGGGCGTCAATTTGTTTTATTCAATGGACTTCCCTTAAATTTTTAGCACAGGCATTGCTGCGCGAGTACTGCTAGTAATTGAAAAACAATAACATATTTATGCTTTGAAAAGTTTAGAAAATGATGTCGCTTACAAATATGATACATGCTTAAAAATTGAAAAAGATAATCAACAAACACTAAAAATTTGCAAGAGAAGACTTTAGTTCTTAAAATTCATTTCTTCACATACACAACACCATTCATTCTTTAAATCAAAATCAAATTGAGGAAAAATACTTCATTACATAATACATTAAAAATCCATCAACTCAACAAAAAAGTACTAGTAACCATTATACTGCATAGAAAAATCAGATATTTGAAGAAAAGAATCATCTCAGTAAATTAAAAATAAATAAATAAATAAATAATATATATATGTATATATATATATATATATATATATATATATATATATATATATATATATATATATATATATATATACTAGCTGACCCAGCCACGCGTTGCTGTGGCGAAGTAGTTGGATTAAAATATTCTTTTACTCAATATTTCGATAGAATCTAATTATTATTTTTGGTGAAGCTTAAAATAGTCTAGCTAATTTTAAAACATATGTGATCCATAATGGGCGTGTTAGGCTGAATTAAGTACTTATTGAATTTAGTAAGTACTAACTAAATTTTCAATGGAAAAAAAAACTATACTTATGCTTAGCAAATTTTGCAAGTATGACTTCGGCCATAAATCAAAGCAAAATTACTTGAAAGTGATAGTAAATATCGAAACTGATGGCAAAATATCGGAACGTAGAAATTAAGCATAAACCAACACACATTTTTAGAATTTACACTACATTTTATTCATATCAGATCACTATAGTTTGTAATCAATAACGTCTTTACAAAATACATTAACTAAATTATAAACATATAAAAATTAAATTTATAAATGAGGAAGATGAAATTGACTTTGATCTATTGTGTTTCTATTATTTGAAAACTGAAAATTATCTAAGCACTAAGTGTGCACAATATTCCTGTTTAACCTGTGTTTTGCTAAAACGAATAGGTGTGATATCTTTCCCACTTGTGAGTAGGCGACAGATAGTTGCCCATGAGAGAAATATGTATGTTTCAAGTCAAAACCGAAAGTAGACATTATTTGGTCTTGAGATCTAAATATGGTCTTCTCAAAAGCTAAACAAATTGGAAATTGAAGCCTTCCAAATGTGTTTGAAAACTATGATGCTATAAATGGATTCCGTGAACACAAAAATTTGTCCTTTAAACTTTTCCGTCGAAATTGTTGAAATTTTGATGAAGAAACGGGTACCGTTTCATAATCTAGGTGGGGTTGTGAAAAAGAATAATTGGTGAACCAATTTTATACCAAAAGCCGTCTAGTGGCATTCCTGTTATATCCAGAGAATTTCAAAATTCAGTTGGAATGTTTACGGCTTTGTTTTTATCGACAACTGTATAGCCATGGTCAGCATCAACGGTCAGCACAATCTGATTATGTTTTTTTTTTTCAGCTGTCAGTAATGGCTCACTATTCAAAATAATTATAGCTAAGACAGCGTCATTGCACCGTTTTTTCTCGTTGTAAATCAGTGTTAACTAAGTCGGTGACCAATTGATCAGGTGATATCACACCATAATGACTAAACAACAAATTTGAAATTAAAATGCATAAATCTTCAATCAACACTAAAGCTTCATTATACATCTTTGGTATAAAATCTTAAATTTGAACGTCGGTGTGTTTGTTTAATTCTATGGAGCACATTTTCAAACATAAAATTTATATAGTTTCCCCACAGAAATGATGATTGTGTTGGATATTACGTCGTCAAAATTATCTTAAACATCTGACGAATACTGTTTCTCGTCATGCAAAACCTGCATTAGAAAATGCAATTCTCAATGATTGTGTGCTACCAATAATTACAATTCGCGAAATGCATCGTGATATGTATTAAACACTCGACAATTAACAGTCCGCAAATATTCCCGTCTTTTAGGGAATGTTTACCGAAAATAAATGCATAAACAACATTTACTTTGTTTTGGATGCACAGTTTTGTTTTGGATGGAGTTTTGGTCCCAATGTATTGGCTTTAATTTTTATTTATGCTTGAGATTGGTGAATGTTGTGTTCTTTGTTTGCGTCGCTTCCATGATTTTTTGATTTTATTCAACACTGTAAAATAAATTAAGAATTGTCCTGAAAAATAATGGGCAGCGAATACGCCCAATTTCTGCCAGTAACGTATCTTGCAAAAAAATAGGAACGTATCTCACTAAAAGTGAGAAATCTTCCTAAAATTATCCTGAAGTCTTTCTAAAGAATTCCGAAACCTCTAAGATTCAAGACAATCATTTCTCTGAAATCTTTAGACAGAATCGAAGTAAGATTAAAAGTAATAGCTTGTCACATTTTTCGACTCACCAAGAAAGTACCAAATGCGTTGTCGCTACCATAGCCACTGCTAAGTTGAACTTGTAAGCATACGCAAAGTATTCCTTTTGCTTGTTACTCTTGGAAAGTAACGTAATCCAGAGACTCACTTTCTCCCATTGGGAGTTACGTCAATCTGAATGGACCACGACGACGGTAGTGAAGTCAGTTCTATAAAATTCATTAACCTTCCTGAAATTATCCTGGAATCTTTTTCAATGAATTCAGTATTATCCTAGGCTTAAAGCCAGTGGTGTCGCTGGACAGTCAGGAAAAACTTAGGTAGGTTGAACACAAAGCTTGACATCACGCTACTTTTCTAAGAAAGCTCCAACAATAATGCTGCAAGCATAGCGAAAGGTAAGACCGACTTTCAAGCAAGTGTCGTAACTCTGAATCGCCTAGATTCCAGCAAAGCTACATTATCCAAAGGGTCTTTCACTCTCGCTGAGAGCTTTTAGGCAGTACAAACGGAACGTAATTGAGCTGAAGCCGATATACTTGATAAATACGCTCAGTTATTCTTTAAACTGGGAGCTAAAATATTTTTCGCAACAGTGAGAATTGTGCATTCATGACGTTTGTAGCAATTCAGGAACCTTTTGGAAGCAGATAGTTGATTTCCAAATAAAATTGTTAATGACCTGTGAAATCCCAACATGTTTCACGGAAATAATCAGTGACATTTCGGATTTGTTTACAATGCATGTAAAACAACGTGGAACATTAGTAAATAATTTTATCTCTGAGAATCTGGCCAAACACATTAGCTTTTGGACAATGTAAAAAAAAAAAAAAAAAAAAAAATCAGGGTTGTTTTTGGTGGTTCAAGTGCTCTTCGTAGAAAATATCTTCGGTAAAATATACTCGTTGACCGTTTTCAAGCTGTACTGCAAGATGCTGTACAGAAGGGTCTCTTTCGCATATGGGAAAACTAAATTACGCCAGATAGCCTTCGTTGATGTCCATATCTCGTACCTCAAATGCGACCTAATTAGGATAGAGAATAACGTACTTTACAACGTATTTAGCGGATTGTACGGAACTGGAAAACTTGACATTTATATGAGCCTCATACGTTTTTAAAAGCAGTGGTGAGTATGGAAATACCCGCTGCTTATCAATTTCAACTTGATTTGTAGAATTCGACATTTACATTGAAAAGTGTGGCCTCAGTACTCCTCCTCTCTACGGCGATATTGTTGATAACCATCAATATCCGTAACATAGTATCATTTGTAAATTTTAATTAACTTAAGAATAAAACTTTTGAGGATGAATTAACAAACAGCGCCATCTATTGAGAATTTACCAAACCAAACAATCAATACACACTATTAATGTATTAAAAACATTTTATTTGCAATAAAAAATTATAAAAACCATCCTATCTTTTAAGTTGGACCAAATTACAGATACATATGAAAATTTGATAAAAATCGGTTCAGTAGTTTCGGAGTTTACCCTGAACAAACATCGTGACACAAGATTTTTATATATATATGAATGGATGTTTTTTTTGCGTGTGTGTGTGTATGTTTCTCATGCATTTGAGTTGGATATGCTATATTTGGTGGAGAGATTCTTTTATTTTGAGAAATTCATATAGATTTTTTTTGTCCCCCTATAGCAGAGAGGACAAAACCCCTTCTTGGCCCCTCCTTAGCGAGGTTTTCGCCAGAAAATCTGTGAAACAGAATGCTTCTGCCCATTCTGTTGCTTTCTGCCTACAACAATGACTGAATATTTAGAACTTTCAAAAAATCCAAAATGATCTGTTTAAATTGAGTCATGAAATTGCTATTTTCTATACGTTAACAGGAACTTTTGCACTTTTTTCAAACTTTTATTTAAGTCCGATTGTTGAATATGAGCCACTTGACACATTTTTTTTTTTATTTTCGAGGCAGAACGTGTAACATGTCTAGTGAAACTATAAATTTAAGCAATGAAGCAGCACTTTGACAAGAATGAAAACGTACTAACCCATGTCCAGGCATACATTTCTAATCCTGCTTTTAAGCAAACGGTAACAACTACAAGCTGAAAAACAAAACATGTGACATCAGTTGCATGATGGAGAAATAAGAATAAACAAATTGTTACATTAGAATTAGGTGCAATACCTTTGAATAAAACAATGAAAACTAGTCAGAAGTAAATAGTAAAAATATAAATAAAAAAAAAAAAAAAACTGGGAGAGAGAAAGAGAGAGGGGGGAATTTAGTGTTATTAACAATACTTAGACAAAGGAAAGTGTTCCCTCCCCTTTCTCTGACATAATGAAGGAGAAAAAAAAAGTTTAAATTTTGTGCTTTTATTAGGTTTATTTTAAAACTACAAAATAATGTCATTTGCAGCAAGCTTAATCCTGCTAACTTCCAGGGTTGACTAAAAAAACTTCTGACTGTACTGCAGATCAAGAAAATATTGGAAGATATGATGAAATGTAACACTGAATTTAAAAAAATAGTAATTAAAAAATAAATAAATAAATAAATACTTTTTAATTTTTAATTTTAAAATATGCTTCAAAATAAAGAACCTAGATGACTGAGCTGGCAGTGTATTTCATGTATTTCTGCCTTAGCCCTGGCTATAGGGCGGTAACTTACTGAAAGAATCTAGGTTTCTATAATTTATCAATATTGCTAATTTTTAAAGAAAATTAGATTTATTTTCGTTCATATAGCTAAGATGTCATCAGGGGTCTGTCCAGGATTTTTCACAGGGTCCGTTTTTTGTGAAAAATAAAATAATTTTGTGAAAAATCAATTAATTTTGCAAAAAACAAAATTATTTTGTAAAAAAAAATGTTTTTCTTTTTTTGTAAAAAAAATTTTGAGATGATGTAAACTGCATCATTGAACTAATTAGTTGGGTGTTTTTCTTCTTTTCTGTAGAAAATATCATTCTTGAAGGTTTTTCTAATTTTTGGAGGACGGGGGGGGGGGGGGGGGGGGGGGGAGCGGCACCGCTCTCTAAGAGATGGGCACACTCAAGTATCAATGTCTAAATAACCATTCTACATTTTGTTATATCATACTAGAAATGTTACATGTATAGTATTTAAAATAATTGAAACTAAAAAATAAAAGTCAGACAGGGGCTCAACATTTAACTTTTTGACCCAAGAAAATCTTAAAAAGCACGGAATTTTGTTTTAAAACTTATTAATTTTGTGATTTTAACATAAAACAGGTTATACTCGGAAATATGCTGTAATTTTGATTTTAGATTTGCTCTTTCAATAAACAATTTGAAAGATCCGTTTTGATTTGTCAGAATTTTGTCAAGGGTCCGTTTTGGTTGATCGGACTTTTGTGAAGGGTCCATTAACGGACCCAATTTTCCTATGGCCAGACCCCTGGTCATACCTTTCAAAAAGGGCATTTAAATTTAAATGATTTGAATGCTACAACAGTAATGCAAAATAAAAATGATAAAAATCAGGTAGTCAAGTTTTGGGCATCGGAAAATAGATATAATTGTGAAATTGGTAACCATGATAGCAATAAATATGCATACAGTGATGCTAAAGAATTGCTTTTCCAAATGTAGCCAGCAAGCAATAGAGCAACCAAGAAGCTAAGCATAAGGATTACAGGATACTGGAAATAATTTTATGGAGCAGAATTTCTGAAGATCTTGCTACTCAGTTTAGTCACATAATTTAGCTTGAAAATGATTTGTATTTTGAAATTGTTTTGATAATGAATACATTGGTATATCCCAAACATCATTTTATTGATTTGTGAAATGATTCATCAAACACCACAGCCTATAAAACACACAACTGATTCCAAGGTGAACATTAAAAAAATTCTCTACTACAGTGGTGCTCAACCTATGGCCTGTGACGCTGACTAGTGTGGCCCTTTGCTTTGTTCAATGTTACAAATCAAAAACCATGATTAGTCATAACATCACAAATTTGGACCACAAAAATTTAGAAATTGTTTTTCAGGAAAACAGATGCAAACTTCACACTAACAAAAGAAGCATCAAGTAATGACAATTATTGCTTCATAAATTTCTTTTGTTTTCATGTTTTCACTTGTTGTTTAAAATATTTTAAAAACATTTTGTATTTTTATATATGTTTGGGTCTGCGAAATTCATCTGAATATGAGGTGTGGCTTTTTTTAAAAGAAAGTTTGGGTACCACTGCCAGACCCCGAAGTGTTTTTTTTTTGGGGGGGGGGGGGGGAAAGTAGGAAATAAGGAATAAAAAATTGAAAAAGTAGGAAAAAATCACTTAAAAAAGTAGGAAAAAATGGGAAGAGATGGGACTACACACACATCATGAGGAAACAAATTTAGAGTAAATTTTATTTCTAATGTAAAATAAACTAACAGTATTTTTGATTTAAAACTGTCCCAAAAATAAACTAACAGTACTTTTGAAGTATTAAAGGGATTTAATGAAAGGCCGAGCCGCAAAAACAAAACGAAAGAAAAAAACAATAATAATAAAACTCATATTTTGGTGCAATAAAACCATTTTTGTCTAAGATTTGTTTTGTCAAAAACAAAAACATTCCTTCGAGAGCATCCATTTATCATTTGAAAATACTAACACTTTCAGCACCTGTTGTCATAAACTATGATACAAAAAGCAAAGCAAATAATAAATTAGTTTTAGTTAAAAATAATCAGCAGCTGACATGCATTCTTGCATAAACAGGGGCAGATGTTTGAATTTGAAGAAAAAGGAAAAAGACTGAAAATGCAGAACTAAAATAAATTTGTTCTTAAATATGAGACATAAAATTTATAATAAAAAAAATAACTAAATAAATAACGAAATAAGTTGTGTACTTTTAGCATTCAACATAAATTTTTGTTTCAGGCACGTCATTTATGGGGGGTCAGTGGAGTCAATTTCTCCCCTCACTAGCTTTGACAAATTAATGCTTAACTATACAAGTTTGCGGTTTTTTACCTCTTTCTTGTTCCAAAATTTGTCACTGAAAAAAAAAGGAAAAATACATGCATGGTAAACATAACATTTTTATCAAAGCCAAAGATCAGTTACTAATGTTTCTCTGTGCATAAAAGCGAAGACATGTAGTTTCGTTCGATCCTCATCATACGACAAAAATATTCATTCAGAAATTGTTCACAAAATTGAGAGTGAAGGGGGAGCACCTGGCATCAAATGCCAGCATATATCTCTTCCACCCCGCCCCCTTTGATCAGGCGCCCTGATTACAATAACTTACAGTAGATATGCTGCATCGGTATAATTGCCGCACCCCGAAAAGAGTAAGAGTCTATCAAAAAAATTTTATATGTTCCGAAATACCAAATCGCTATAAATGCAGCACATAAAAATTATGAGCGACTCCTCGATATTGATGATATATCAGAGTAGAAAATACCCATTAAAAAGAAAAAAAAATACAGTACATATTTGCTTGTGGCTCTATCCCCCAACTTTTAAAAATGTAAAGAAATAAAAACGAATCTCGCATTTAAATTAATTTCCGGTTTTTCCCCATAAATCGGGAACGTTTTCCCCATCTAGGTTTTGCCGTGTTTTTTTTTTTTCAAATACACTCTTTGCAAGGAAAGAAAATGAAATTTTATAAATTTATATCATGTTTACGATTTAGAATGAACAATAATCATATTTATGTATGAAAAAAAGTTTGTTTCCGCGATTACTTTTGAAGTATCCGTTTTTGCGAATTTCTATTATCTGTGCCTTTTAATTTGTACTAACATCAATAAAATATGTACAGTGTATAGGTTTTTCATTTTTTGCTTCCTTCCGTTCCTTTTATGGTTTTTCATTGCCTTTCTGCATGGGTGCAAGTTTGGCGATGTGTTCACGATGGAAAATATTTTCGCCCCCCCCCCCCCCCGCCCGCATGCGGGCTTAAGGAAAAATTTGTATGTATAAATGTTGCAGAGTTTAACAATGCCAGTTTTGGAATCTGTTTGATTTAAATTTTAAGCCTTAAAATTGTAATATTTAAGTGTTTTGACATAATTCCAAAAAATCCAAAATCCGGCAATAAGGGGGGGGGGGTCTGGAGGCTCTCCCCCAAAAATTTTTTCAAATTGAAGTCCAAAAAACGCTGTGGCAGGCCATTTTGGTAAAGTTCAGGGAAAGGAGGGGTTCAGGGACTCTTACATCAATTATTTCAAACTGATAGTCCCAAAATCACAATATTGGACAACCTTCAAAAAATATTAAAGAAAGAGGGGGGGGGGGGGAGAGGACGCTATGGGCTTTCCCGAAATCGAAGATTTAAAAACGAAATTGTAATTTAAATTTCATAACGTTTATACGCTTTTTGAATGCACTATTGAAGGGATGGAGTTCAGGAACCCTCCTTCGGCAATATTTCGAAATTGAAGTTTCAAAAACGTAATTTTAGACGATGTTGGATAATGTAAGGGGTAAAAGCGTTTGCAGCACCCCACCATTAGTTTTTTGCCGATCCTAAACATTTTTGTTGTAGCAATAAAATCGCTTAGGACATAGGATTTTCACTTTTGCAACATATATCAGTTCTGATTCGAAAGTCTACCCAAGGTAGCGCCAACAAACTAGAAAAGAAGCAGGGTTGGCAAAAACCCGTTTTTTTTTTTTTTAAACCATGGACCCAGGGTTTTTTGGGTTTTTTTAAATAAAACCCCCCCAAAAAAAACCCCAACTAAAGTTGGGTTTTTTTAAAAGAAATGTGGGTTTTTTTATCTTTTTTAGGGAAAATGTGGGGTACTTGTAGCATAAGTATATGGACAAAGTGTAAAAATTATCTTCGGGTAAAAAGCTGGAAAACTAGTTAAAATTCAGAGTTTTCTGAAGAAAAGTATAAAAGACGAAAAAACCCAAGAATGTTAAAGTTTCAGATTTTTTTAATTTTTATTATTACCAACAGTTAAGGCAAAGTTACTTCTCGAGTGATAAAATCTATTGTTCGTTTTTAATTACTACATTTTTTTTTTTTTTTTGCATTTTACTTTATAGTATTTCATTTTGTTATGCAAATATGCATTTTGTTATGCAACTGTAGAACCTCAAGTCGTTTAAATCCCTTTTTACTGAATTCCAGCTTAATCAAGACATTTCTTTGAATTTTATGTTGCCTGTTTTTCTATTTCTGTGTACAGGGTAAGAAATATTAAACTTTTTTGTAAAATAATGAAAATACTGTACCTGTTCTGTTTTCTGTAGACCGTTTGAAAAATCTGTTTATTTCTAAAAAAAATACCTTGTGTTTATTCAAGATTTGTGACGTGTTGGTTAGCAGAAAATAATTTACATGAAAGCCTTTTAACTAGATTAGTTTCCTCTATACAATCTACAAATATTGAGAAAATCAGACGTGACAGGACTTGATCAAGATAAGTTGAGTTATTTATTGACCAGTTAAGGAAAAAAGTTAAATACATTTATTTAAAATCTTTGAAGTATATTTTTAATGCCGTTAATACAAATACAAATACAAAAGTGACGGCCAGCAACAGGCTCTGGGCCCAGCTAGACTGGTCCTAGTCAATTTACAATCCCCAGTGAAGATCAATGGCCCTCTTAAAACTGTCTACTCCTTTGCTCATTACCACCTCTTCCGGTAAGCTGTTCCAAGGTTCCACTACCCTGCTAAAATAATAATTTTTCCTAATATCCATGTTAGCCTGAGATTTAAATAGCTTAAAACAATGACCCCTTGTCCTGTTTTCAGTGCTTAACTTTAGCCCCGTAACATCTTTCGTTTTAATAAATTTAAACAGCTGAATCATGTCCCCTCGGTCTCTTCTTTGCTCAAGACTGTACATTTTTAGCCTTCTAAGCCTGGAATCATAATCTAAGTGGGAAAGTCCACTTATTAGCCTTGCAGCCCGCCTTTGAACCCTTTCCAATACATTAATGTCTTTCTTAAGATAAGGAGACCAAAACTGAACAGCATACTCCAAATGGGGTCTTACCAAACTTCTATATAAGGGCAGAAGAACTTCTTTAGATTTATTTGAAATAGATCTATTGATAAACCCAAGCATCTTATTGGCTTTGTTGCTAGCAATGCTGCACTGTTGGCTAAACTTTAAATCCTGACTTATTAGGACCCCCAGATCAGTAACTTTGTCTGCCTGACTAATGACTGAACCTTGCAAATAATAACTTGTACACTTATTTCCATGCCCTAAATGTAGCACTTGACATTTCCCAACATTAACAGCCATACCCCATTTATCAGCCCACTCCGTAATATGATCTAGATCCTCTTGCAGCTGATTTGCTTGTTCTTCATTTTCTACAGTCCCCATAACTTTGACATCATCAGCAAAACAGTTCATGTTCCCAGAAATATTTTTGTGAATATCGTTCATAAAGACAATGAACAAAACAGGCCCTAACACTGATCCTTGAGGAACCCCGCTTAAGACCTCACTCCAATTAGAATAATTTCCCCTTACAACTACTCTTTGTTTCCTTCCGGTCAGCCAATTTTTTACCCAAATGAAAGTTTTCCCTCCTATTCCTATATCAGCTAATTTGCTAAGTAGAGCAACATGCGGTACCTTATCGAAAGCTTTTTGAAAATCAATGTAAACAACATCTACAGGCTTCTTATTGTCCAAAGCCATGGTAACTTTGTCATAGAAATGTAATAAATTAGTTGCACAAGATTTACCTTTCCTAAAACCGTACTGAAAACTAGTCAATAGATTATTAGTCTCTAGAAAATTTACTATCTTAATTTTCATCAATGTTTCAAAAATCTTGCAAACCACCGAAGTTAGACTCACAGGTCTATAATTTCCCGCACTCCCTTTAGACCCTTTCTTGAAGAGCGGTGTAATGTTAGCCAGCTTCCAGTCCTCTGGCACTGTCCCCGAATTATAAGAAGCATTGAAAATGTTTGCGATTACATCTGCTAATTCCTCTGCACATTCAACTAAAATTTTCGGATAAATATTATCTGGCCCCGGAGCCTTAGTCTCTTTAATTTTTTTCAAATGAAGTAAAACGTCATCCCTGGAAAATACAAAGTCCTCAAGCTGTACTATAGCTTGTGTCTTGTTGGTGTCAACTGTTGAGATACAGTTATCGTTAAAAACACTCGAAAAAAAGTTATTAAGAACATTAGAGTTAAGAAATACTATTAAAGCTCAAAACTCATTTTTTGTGTTCATTGTCTGTGGTGAAGAACAAATAAAAAAGAAGTTTAAATTGTAAAAGTATTTAAATTAATTAATTTTTTTAAAAACTTCTCACAAAATTTTAAAAAACCCAAAAGTGGGCTAAATAATGGGTTTTTTTAAATGGGTTTTTTCAAAAAAACCCATTGGGTCCAACCCGATTGGGTTTGATTCGGCCAACCCTGAAAAGAAGGAAAGGTGGGGGAAGGGTAAGGCTGACTAATGATAATGAACTGTCACCATTCCCCCACAGTCTTTTTGAAAAAGAACTCTTTTATAAGATACCAGGTAGTGAAATTAGCAATAAAAAATCGCTTCAGTGAAGTAGATATATTTTTTAAACAAGGTACCCTTTCCAACATTCATTAATTAAAAAAAGAAATAGGGGAACTGAATCCTAACTCCAGGCAGGGTTCCCGAATCGCATCCCTCTTAAGGCACTCAAATATAGCCTAAAGTGGCGCCTTAAATATTTCAGCATCAAAGAATTTTCGGAAGAGAACTCCCGAACCTCTTCCTCTGAGTTCACCACAAATGTCCTAAATTTCAATTTTTAAGGCTTCAGTTTCTAAATTGTTTTGTAGGAATAGTACCCCTCTTACCTATAAACATGACTTATGACCGCCTAAAAATTTTAATACTTTAATTCTGGAAACTTTTTGAAAAAATCTTCCTACACCCTTCCCCCTTAAGTCATCCAAAGATAGCCCAAAACAAAGCTCTTAAAATTTCAGAAACTAAAATATTTCGGACTGGGGGTGAGGAATACCCCCCCCCCTCTCATTGTGTTTACTAAACGCAGTGTAAGTTTTTGTTTAAGATTTATTACTTCCTTTTACAAAAAAGGAAGTATTGTATTCGCGAAAAAATTTTCACTCAAAAATCGCCCTTAATTTCCATTTTGCTCACCCCCAAATGAATGTTGAGTTTTTTTTTCGATTCGACCACATGCGGAAAAGTGCCTAAGAATGTATAGACACGCGAAATATCCATTTTGACCATCACCGAGGTAATTACAACGACTTTTCTCGTGACGTCTGTATGTATGTGCGTATGTGCGTATGTGTGTATGTGCGTATGTATCTCGCATAACTCAAAAATGGTATGTCCTAGAAAGTTGAAATTTGGTACATAGACTCGTAGTGGGGTCTAGTTGTGCACCTCCCCTTTTGGTTGCTTTCGGATGTTCCTAAGGGGGTCTTTTGCACCTTTTTGGGGGAAAATCATTGTTAATTTCGATGTAAACTCAAGTGGCGTTATAATTTGTCGGACACTTGGCGATATATCGCCAGTCTTTTGGTCGCCAAGTTTTGTCGCCAACTTGGCGACAAATTTGGCGGAGTTTTTTTTTTTTGGTTTCAATTTGGCCATTGTTGGTGATATTTAGAGAATAAATATTGAATCACATTAAAATAGCGAATAATGGGGAAATGACATTAAATTGGAGTAAAAGGAAGTCATGTGATGCACACATCAGCTCGTTTTTCTATTGAGAGAGCAACTCCCTTCCACACATCACCAAAGACAACCCAAAGTTTTAAGACTTCAAATTTCGAAAATGTTTCGAGAAAGACCCCTGAATTCCCTAACTCTTAACTCACTCAAAAATAGCCAAAATAGCATTTGAATACTTCGGGGAGAGAGACCCCCCCCCCTAAACTCTTTCCTCTAAGTTCACTAAATTTTACTTAAATTTGCGGTTTCCCCTTTTCATCACCGAAGATTTAAGAATTTAAATTCTAAAACATATTGAGAGAAAGCCTTCAAATTCCCTCTTCTTAAGTCTTCCAAAGATTACCTAAAGCTGAGTTCTGAATACTTCAGCTTTGAATATTTTTTGGGAAAGGAGAACCCAGAACCCCAAGACAGTCCAAAGTTGCACTTTTAAGACTCCAGTTTCGGAATTTCGCCTAAAGAGAGCCCCCTCCCTCCCTCTTGACATTGCCAAAGACAGCCTAAAAGATTTAAGACTTCAATTACAAACACTTTTCGGGAGAGGGTCGCAAATGCCCTTCAACTTAAGTCATTTAAGTATAGCCTCAAATCGTTTTTAATACATCAGCTACAAAATATTTTCATGTTAGAACACCAAAACCATCTCTCATAAATTCACCAAAGATTGCCTAAATGAGTGTTTTTAAGACTCCAGTCTACCGATTCTTTTTTAAAACCCACTTTTACATCATTAGAGACAGCCTAAAACTTTTTGACTTTTAAATTTTTAAGAGTTTGCAGTGGAGAAATATCGAACCGCTCCTAGCTTCAAAAATATTTTCAATTCAGTTCTTCGATATTTTATACTGTAACCCGTGAGTAACACCCCCCCCCCTTAGATTGTCCAAGATATCAACGTTTTAAGACCTCAGTATCGTGGGTTAATTTGCGAACAGATTACCCTCTTTGCAAGAGCAGCGTTTTTTCGCAAACTCGTGCTGCCGTTATTTTTCTCCTTTCCTTTCTCTCCCCCCCCCACCCATATTTCCATTCTAGCGAGTGTTCGATTCAATGACATTAGAATTTAGTGATTCCTCAAGTCTTTGTCAAAAATGCAGGAACGGTTTGCCCATCGGTGTTTCCAACCAGCTTGAAATCCCCCCCCCCCCCCCGATTATTTCCAAAATTCCCATTTTCATTAAAATCTTCAAAATCCTTGATAGTTTCTGTTTTACCTGGTATGTGGACGCCCTTTGCTGTGGCGAAAATATTTCATCTTGTCAGCAATCACTCTCAATCGGTGATGCAGATTCAACTCTTAAGACATTTTAAGAGCGTACATAATTTTCATTTATGCGTGTAAAGTTTGTAAAAAAAAAACCACAAATGAAAAAAACGAAAGGATGATCGAAAATAGCATGAGAAAAGGCTAAATTTTCAATTAGAGCCCATTGCTTCGAAAAATCAGGGAGAATAGGGAGCAACTCCTCGGTCTGCAATGCAGTGAGTTGGAAATAACAAAGCCATACCTAAGAAAAGTCAAACGGCGCGAGCCGAAAAGCCACTCCTCCAAAAGCACGTTGCAAACAAAACAAGCACATGGCGGAAAACCGAGAGAATGTCGATGTAAATTCGTGGTTATGGAACGGTCCAGCAATATTAAAGCATATTTTTCAAACACTCAATTTTTCTTTTTTCATTAAAAATTAAAAGAAAGTCATTTAATTTCTTTCCGTCCCGACCACCATCTCGGAAATTTTGTCAAGACGGAAATCCGTCCTGAGACGGAAGGTCTTGCACCCATGCCTTTCTGTTTAAATAGAGTTCCATTTCACTTGTAATCAACTATACAAAAAATTGGCAAATAGGAAATTCGGCTTTTCCCGCACTTTTTGGACAGTCGGCCGTTTACTTTAATTAAAGCTACTAATTGAGGGGTAAATAATATATATAATTGTATCAGAATGGGCCAGTATCTGTTTCTTTATTGTTTTGTTAAAACAGTAGGACTGAAGTCGGGGCGATATAAAAACTTTTTAACAAAAAAATTGAACCGCCGAAAAAACTGAAAAGCAAAAAATAATAAACCATTTTAATTAAACCTTAATAACTAAGTTCTTAAACTGATGTAAGTATACCTAAGTATATATTTTTGTAATAATTTAGAGTTTTTAATTAACCTTAATAACTCAGTTCTTAAATTAATGTAAGTATACCTAAGCAGTTTTGAGTCGGTGCCAAACAAGCAAATTAATTATTTTTGTAAAGCGTGAGGCGCAGCGGTGGCGTATGGCGACACGCCCTTCGCCGGAAAATGCCGAGCGTTCACGAAGTTAAACCCGAACGTCGTCGAGTGGTCTCGAAGAAGCACGTGTCGAGTATTTGGCTGCTACTGAGCTTTTGCCTCATATACAACAGTCAAAATGTTTATATCATTGTTCATCATACTGAAGAAGGATTTCTCATCTTGTTAAAAGCTCAAATAAATCGTTTTGTGGGTCATAGTATTATTCAGCGTAAGTATGGCATAACAACTGTAGCCGTAAATTGCATACATGATCCTGAAGATTTTTCTCACTGGTTGTTTGCCTCTCTCGTGCGAGGTCCCAAAGGTTTCAAAGCTCCAACGAGAGGTATTTTTTGTTGTATACGATCTACTAGTATTCATGATTTAATGATGGCGTGTGGAGGGAGCATTTTTTGAAACATTTATGTTTATCGCCGGACATTTCACATTACATTGCTAATTTTATTTGGTTATTTCTTTAAATTTAGGTAATTTAGGGATCTTTGTTTATTTATTGTTTGGCACCGACTCAAAACTACTTAGGTATACTTACATTAATTTAAGAACTGAGTTATTAAGGTTAATTAAAAACTCTAAATTATTACAAAAATATATACTTAGGTATACTTACATCAGTTTAAGAACTTAGTTATTAAGGTTTAATTAAAATGGTTTACTATTTTTTGCTTTTCAGTTTTTTCGGCGGTTCAATTTTTTTTTGTTAAAAAGTTTTTATTTTATAATTTTTGTGGCTATAAGCTACTAATGTGGCTATAATCTGTATGCTTATATTTTTGATTACTTTTAAAATAGCTACCTACCTTACTTTAGCTATTAACATATATATATATATATATATATATATATAATCGTATTTTAACAATTACAGTAAAACCTGTAAAGTTGACCACCCTTGTAAGTTGACCACCTGTCTATGTTGACCGCTTTTGTCAGGAACGGAATTAGCCCTATCTCATATAATGAAGGAAAACCTCCGTAACTTGACCACCTCTCTATCTTGACCACCTGTCTATCTTGACCACTAATGTATGCCAAATTTGGTCTGGAGTATTGTAAAAAACCCTTTGTAAGTTGACCACTTGGTTTTATTTTTTTAAACTTTCTTCAGCATATTATTTTATTTTATTATTTATTTATTTATAATAATAATAATAATAATAATAATATTTTTTTTTGCTACCTTTCAAAGAATGCTTTTAATGCTTTGATGACATACTAGCATTTTACTAACTAAACCAGCAAAATAAAGCTTATGCTGCTCTTTATTCTCCAAACTTGTTTTTCATTTGTTGTTTTATTTGAGATAGCTTTTTGTACTCTGTTCAAAGAAAATAGGGTGTCAGTAGAAAAGTTCAAAGTCTTTTCTTTCAGTTGCAATATGTTGTGGCAACACAGGAATTCTGCTAAAAAGAGCAAGCCTGGATCTATACATTTTGGGTAGGACCCCTCCCTAGTGGTAAGCAGTGTTTATTTGAAAAGCGAATAAGCCTTATGCTAGTTTTTTTTTCCTGTTATTTTATCAATTTCTAGGACCGTCAGCCCTTTTAAGGACGCGGGCCCTTCGCACTGTGGGTATGCAGATCTGGGCCTGCTAATGAGTAATGAGTAAAGTTACATGTTTCTGGTGCAAGGGATTAAAAGATAAAAGAATATTTTAATTTTGCCTTTATAAACTGGGAGAGTCGAGCTTGTTGCTCTTTGTGCTATAAGTTTTACATAAAAAGGCTTCGAAAAGAAAGTTAGCGGAACTTGAGATCAATAAAAAGTAAGAAATATTAAAAGCAATTGAAAATGGAGAAAGACAGAGAAAATTAGCTGGCATATATGGAATTTCTGAGACTATAGTGTCTAATATAGTTAAAAACAAGGGAAAAATAACAAAAGTATTTGAATAGTATTTTTAATTATTGTTTCACTTTCAATAATGTTAAACAATGTAAGTGGAGTTGAACAGAAAGAGTAAGGGTGAATTCCTTAAAAAATGAATACATGGTGCAAGAAATAGCAAACAAACAAAAAAAAAACATTACCCCGCCCTTTATATGTTGACCACCTGTCTAAGTTGACCGCCAAAGTACTGCACCGCAAGTGGTCAACTTACACAGGTTTCACTGTATCTGTTGTGTTACATAAATAATTTTAAAAAAGCAGGCTTTATATACTAACATGGGTAGACCTACAAAAAATGCTGCTCGGATGAGGAAAAGATGTTTAGAAGAATCTATTAATGAGAAAGAAAAAAGGTTGGAAGCAAACAGAAAGAGAATTACATTAACACGTTCACAGAAGAGTTTAGGTCAGCGCGAGGAAAGACTCGAGAATGAGAAGCTACAATCAAATTTACATGGGACCAAATTCTAGGTATACTCTTTACAATAAAAAAAACAACTATCGAAATCAGACTATTCTGTAAAAGTTATGCGTCGTCTTACACGAAAAAAAGTAAAAAACCTGTGAGTGAACAATAACTCACCCCTGTTTTCCATCCTTTAGGATAGGAAATTTTTTTCCAAATTTATATGGGAACAACTTCTGGGAAAATTCTTTCCAATGAAAAAAGAACTATCAAAATCGGACGAACCTGTGAAAAGTAATGCCTGGTCATACATGAAAAAAGAACTTATATATACGGGTCGACTTGAGAACCTCCTCCGTTTTTTCGTCGGTTAAAAAACTAATCCTAATTACAAATACCAGAGATTGAGAGGTCTACACTGCCGTGGGCAGGTCAAAGGCAGTAACTGCATTTTTTTTTCATTTCATTTTTTTTTTTTTGCATTTTGTCATCTATTGTACGTTAGCTTTGTTGTACAAACTAACTTATTTGGTTTCCGCTGAAAAAAATATATAACTCCAACATTTTCTTATTGTTAGTACTACTGAATCCAACACACATTTCTTCAAATATCTCGAAAACTCATTTCTGCAGATACTGCCGCTTACCTGCCCACGGCAGTACACACAAGAGACATACAGGTCTGAAGCTCATTCATTGTGAGCTTTTTTTTTTTTTTTGTAATACCCAACTCAGGATCAAAAAATCTTGGAGTGAACAACTAATCACCCCCTCTCCCCCCCCCCTTAGGGTAGGAATTTTTCCCTCAAATTTATAGGGGAATTACTTCAGGCTATACCCTTTCTAATAAAAAAAGAATATTCAAAATCGGACTATTCTGTAAAAAGTTATGTGTGGTCATACATTTAAAAAAAATATATATATATGTGTCGACTTGAGAACCTCCTCCGTTTTTTCGTCGGTTAAAAATAGTATGTCACCATCACTAAACTTCGCCCTATTTTTTCATACAAATCCTGAATATAAAAAATGTTTGACGACTGGCACTGAAAACTAACCCTAATCACAAGTACCAGAGATTGAGAGGTCTACACTGCCGTGTGCAGGTAAAGGGCTATAACTGCAATTTGATTTTTTTTTTTTTTTTGCATTTTGTCATCATTGTTTGTACGTTAGCTTTGTTGTACAAACTAACTTATTTGGTTTCCGCTAAAAAAAAATATAATTCCAACATTTCAAAGTTGATAGTACTGAATCCACTGCACAATTCAAATATCTCGAAAACTCATTTCTGCAGATACTGTCGTTTACCTGCTCAAGACAGTACACACGAGAGACATACAAGTCTGCATCTCATTCTTCGTGAGGTTTTTTTTTTTTTTTTTTGTTATACCCAATTCAGCATCAAAAAATCTTAGAGTGAACTACTAATTGCCCCCCTTTCCCCACCCTTAGGGGAGGATTTTTTCCCTCAAATTTATATAGGAACAACTTCAGGCTTATACCCTTTCCAATAAAAAAAAGAATATTCTAAATCGGACTATTCTGTAAAAAGTTATGTGTGGTCATATATAAAAAAATCTGTGAGTGAACAACAAATCTCCCCCTTTTCCCACCCTTAGGGTAGGAATTTTTTCGCCAAATTTATATGAGACCAACTTCAGGGTATAACCTTTCCAATAAAAAAAGAATTATCAAAATCGGACTATTTTGTAAAAAGTTATGTGTGGTCATACATTAAAAATCTGTGAGTGAACAACAAATCAACCCCCTTTTCCCACCCTTAGGGTAGGATTTTTTTTCAAAATTTTTATGGGACCACCTTCGGGGTACACCCTTTCCAATAAAAAAAGAATTATCAAAATCAGACTGTTCTGTAAAAAGTTATGCGTGGTCATACATTAAAAAAAAAAAAAGTGTCGAATTGAGAACCTCCTCCGTTTTTTCGTCGGTTAAAAAAGAAAGGTTGATCATAAACGCTGCAACGACATAAACGTCACTTACGAATATTTAACTTTTAAACACGCAGACGCCGCGGTGTTCCTTCCAGAAATTACTGTAGTCAGTGAATTAAAAACTTAGGATTCGCTTGTTTCTTTTGCTTTTGAAAATTGAAGCATGCAGAAAATTATCGGTGCGGCATTGTAAAAATAAGAAAAAATGCACAACTAGAAGTGCTATACTAAAGATAGAAAAGTAGGAAAAAAAAAGGAAAAAGTTGGAAAATAAGGAGAGAGATCTAAAAAGTAGGAAAAATAGGAACTCTTCGGAGTCTGCACTGCTCTATTACATACACTTATTAGATGCAAAAATATTTAATGATAACAAAATATTAGATTGAATAAATTTGAAATTCCTTTTACAAAGTAAATGTTGATTGAATGCACTGAAATAAAGAGGATAAACTACTCACTGTATATACAATATTTCCAAAAACGAGGTAACCACCATCTTTACCATTGGCCCAGACAATATCTGGAAAAAAAAGAAAAAAAAACACACACACACACCATAAATATACTAATTTATTTATATAGTTACATAAAACATTGCTAACTACACTGTCAAAACATTTTAAGTTTTGAGTCACATGAAATGCTTTATCTACCCCCCTAATTTTTTCCAAATTATACATTTATTTGATGTAAATAAAATAAAAAGACATACAAAATATATATACAAAGTTTTCAAGTTTCAGAACTCATGCAATAGCAGGGAAGAAAAAAATCTTTGCACAACTAATCACATCATACAAGAGATTTAGAAATCAGTCTAACTTTTGTCTTTAATGAAGTAGAGTAAAAATATTAGTTTATCTATACTATTGGAATTTTAACAAACATTTTAACATTGTTTGAATTTAAAAATGATCAGTTGATAAAAATTTTTTTTGAAATTTACATCTCTGTACATAAACTAAGAGATGAGTTTCTAGAAATCAAAATTTTCATATTTGTTAAAATTAATGTAGAGTCTGAGGTATGACAGTAAAATTAATCAAACATGCATGTATACATGCATATATTTATAAACATTACATACTGAACTATATAAAATATCAAAGCTTAGTTCAATGCATCAAAGCTTAGGGTGAATATTACATACACACAAATATATCTGTGGGTGCGTACCTTTAATCTCTAAGCTGCATTAAGAGCTATTATGGTAACGTAAATATTTTAAAGAGAAATAAAAGCAAAGCATATCAACAGTAGATATTAGGAGGGAAAATAAATAAATAATTCTTTTTAAAGCATATTTAAAAGTTCAACTTACCATGATCTATACTTAAATATGTAAGCCAAAACAGCAGCATAGAATGGGCTATGGAATCAAATATCCATATCCAAAAAACCTGTATAAAGAAACAATTCATAAAATTAACTTTTATGTTTGACATTACATATGTTGGTTGGCCCAATCAATACTGTTTCTCTATTTTAAGGAATAATTAGTCTCATATTTACAGGGGTTGGAGTGGTGATTTCAAAAATTTTAGGACACAATTGTGATGAACTTTCAGGAAAATTTTAGGACAACAAACTATCAAGTTTTGATTGCTTAAATGTAATTTATAAGCTTGATTTTGGTAGTGGATGATCAAATGCTTCAAATTTAATCTTGAAAACTACAATAGAATGGTGCATATCACACATAAACTGGATTTGTATAGGGAATATACATATATAAATATACAGAATGGGACCGCAAATCCAGAATGCTCGGGACCTCTAACATTACGAATTTTGGAATTTTCCGGATTTTGTATTCTGACTCAAAAAGAAGTGAAAGCTCTCCTGTCGTGTAGTATTTGTCATGCTTTCCTGGTTTCTCTAATATTCGCCCAAAATTTCTTTTACTTTTTGATGATTCTGAATGAAAGTTTGCTTCATTATCTAAAACAAAAGTCGGATATAATTTGCAGCAGCATATAGTCCGTGGTAGTTCCTTTTTGTTACTTTGCCATGTGCCAATCGATACAATAAATAACTCATATTTTAAATAAAAATAACTTGGTACTTTTGTTCAATAAACTTTGTACTGCATGCTTATGAGAAGAAAAAAAGAATTATTGTTAAACAAAAATGGATGTGAAAAGATTGCTGCACAATTACAGCAAAAAAAAAAAAAAAAAAAAAAAAAAAAAAAAAAAAAAAAAAAAAAAAAAAAAAAAACGCTTATTTACACAGCACAATGGCATTGAGAAAATGCTTTAAAAAGGCTGAACTGAAAGTACTGTGTTTTCAACAAGAAATTGCCGAACATTAAAAATTTTGAACTTTTATAATGGAAAAGAAAAGTCCGGTTTTCGGGTCTTCCGGATTTTGAGATTCCGAGATTGGGGTCTCATGCCGTACACACATATATTTTATTAATATGGATATACAGTAAAACCTCTCCTAACGGACACCCTTGTTACGCGAACAATTTTTAATTCCCCGATTCGAAGGCAAATAGCATTATTAAACCCCTGTCCTGCAGACACCCCTCTATTGTGGACAAAAAAAATTGTCCCATTCGTGTTCATATTGGAGGGGTTTTACTGTATATACATACCTTTGCATAAGCGAATGTGAATACATCTCTAGTGATAAATAACAGCAAAAGATTTATCTACTTACATGAACATTGAAAAATTCAGATGTCTGAGAAGTTTTGTATAAGGCAGGGAATTTCAGCCTAGTTTCTGCGCTGCAAGTACGGTCAAACAAACCTATGGCCAACGGCGGGGCAGCTGTAAATATCTAGAAGAATTTCAATGAAAAGAGATCATTTAAAGCAGCTGTAGCATTAAAAACAAACAACTCAAAGGTAGAAACAAGAACTTTCACTTAAGACACTGTACATGCATTTAAAAATCATTTTCAGTACATTATTAGGATCTGTTTTGAGCCTTTTTCAAGCGTCAAATGGATCCTTCAACATTAGGGTGGTTCAAAAAAACGTTTTTTTTAGCTATAGTCCAGGACACCCCCTATTTTTTTTTACACTTACTAAAAGTATTATGCTGTAAAAGTTTTAGTTTCTTACTCAAATTTTAAGATGGTGCTCAATGATCCCTTCATTTAACCTTAGCCATTATCATAGAAAATTCTACAAACTGAGGAATATTTAATTTTCGCAGCTGTTTTTTTTTTTTGTAAATAATTGTTTTATTGCTATGTATATGCATATTTCTAGTGTATATTATAATATGTAGCAATGTTTTTTCAGTTCGATGTATTTTTTTTAAACCTCTCCCCATGCTATTGAAGTTTTGGGGAGGGGGTTGAGCACCCTCTTTCAGTTGAAATAGGAAGCTGAAATTCTTCCAGCATATTGCTATCCACAAGTCTAAAAATATTGAGGGGTGTCCCGGTTTCTAGGAGAAACTTTTTTTTTAAACACGTATTTTTGAACCACACTATCCAACATATTCACCATGGCAAGTGAATAAAAATAAACTTCTTTCAAAAGCATCATTTATCTTTTTCCTATTGTATAAAACTTACATAGGTGATTTAATGCTGACTAACTTTTCATTGACATTTTTGACAATACTTTTTTATAGTTTCATTACTCACATCCAAAAAAAGTAAATTTACCTTTACATAGTTAACAATTTTTTGGGGAAACAAAAAAAATAGATTTTTAAGAACTTTTTAAAGAACAGTTCATGAAGAGGAAGTAAACAATGTCACTAACGGAGGAAAGTTTTCATGTAAAATGTTAAAAAGATGGAAATTGATTATTATTTAACTATTTTATACTCACAACATTATATAAGCCAATAGTCCACCGTTCGAAAAGGGTTTGTCCAGACCAGCCACTGACCATGGCAAACCACAGCTATACGAAAGGAAACCGATACCATTATCTACATACACTAAATAATGACTATTACAGAACTCGAACATTTTGATAGCTAACTAAGGTAAACACACCAGTAGTGGCCAGTGCTTCAGTCATGACCACTTGAAGGTTTACGTTTGAAAAAATAGGATCCCAGGTTTTCCCAATGGATTCAAATGTGCAGGACGTAATACCTCCTGCACACTTGATGCCCTTTAGAATCCATTGGGAGACCGGGAATCCTATTTTTTCAAATATAAACCTTGAAGTGGTCACGACTGAAGCACTGGCCACTACTGGTGTGTTTACCTTAAATGTCAACAAGGGAAAAAAGAGGAAAAAAGGAAAAGTAAGGGGGGAAAAAAGAGAATCCTGCCAATATTTTCTTTTAAATTGTGTATTGAAATAAAGTTTACACAGTATTAAAAATAAATAAACAAATAAATTTTTCATGACCATGCTACTTGTAAAAGTTCTCAAAAGAATGTTTACTTTGTACCTTAATAGTAATCCTAATAACCAATAACCTTATTCACTAATTTAATGCTAGTTGTATAACAGGAAAATACAAAACTAACCTCAATAACATACAAGCAGATGTTTTTATGAAATGAATACAAGATGAGTTTGCATAAACGTGCATGACTCCATGCACCATGAACAAGTAACAATCTCGTCAAAAAGCGAAACTGCAAAGGAGAAAAAAATACAACAATTATATTCCATGGAAGCCCGAGGGCATAAAAACTATTTACAAAAAACTAAAATCTAATGAGATCAAAAGGAACAAAGTTCAGAAAAATAATTTTTACCTGAGCTATAGAGTAGTCAGAAGCACAAGTTGCTTGCAAGCCTTCATATCCACTGATACCAATGCCAACATGAGCGGCCTGCATCGGATTAAAAGATATTTCAATTTTTATGTATCAACTATTTAATATACATAGCTTTTAAAAAAGATTTAAATAAATAACACTGACAAACGAATCAGATTTTTGTCAAAGAGGAAGAAGAGATAAACTTAATAAATTTCTAATCTAAACATAGATAGAGGACACCAAGGGTAATATTTTTTGGAATTCAGCAATGATCAAAGCATTTCAGAATTAAATAATAGGGTCTTAGAAACAAATCACCTGTATCATTGCAACATCATTTGCACCATCTCCTATGGCCAAAGTTACAGTATTAGTAGCACAATGTACCATTTCAACAACTTCAGCCTTTTGAATAGGAGACACTCTGAAAAATTATTACATTGATTACACTAGATCTGTAACGAATGCAGTTAGAAAAATAAAATTACAAAGTTACTAAACAATATTACAAAATTTATCCGATGAATGTAATAAATAAATTTAAACAATTTAAAAAAGGGGGAAAAAAGTAAATTTGAGGTGTTTACTCTCAACTATAATTTAAACTGTAGTAACAATTTATTGACTAAATACAAATGAAGAAAAAGTTCCGTTTGCACTTTAAACAAATATGAATAAGTCAAGTTATAATTAGTCAAATGTAACAGTTTGATTAATAGTCACTTCCAGTGACTAACTGATTTCGGATGAACCGTGCAAATGGTAGCTGCGGGGGACTTCGGGGTGTCATGCCATGACTAACTGGTTTTCATTTTACAGCATTAATTTTAACTATGCAGGTTTTTGAAATAAACCAACAAAGTGACAAGCAGTGCTGTACAGATAACCAAAAAATTTTAAAGTCACTTTAAACACTATTTTCTATAAGCTCTCTTTGCTGACTGGCCGATTCATAGTTATTTTTTGAAGGAAAAGTATTATCTTGTAACCATTTAAAAATTTAAAAAAAAAATAAGCTATTGGCTATCTTAAACTCTTCCTGAGGTAAGAGAAATTAGGGTTGTCAATAGCAAAAGATTGAAGAATAGCTGTTGTAGTCCTGGCTACATGGATTAATAAAAGCAGAGCAGCATTTTAAAAGGTTCAAACAGATTTTGCATAAAAGAAACATAAAAATGACAAAAATTGCTTGACTTATGCTTTTTTTTTCACATAAAGTTTCAATGTTTTCATTACTATACAAATATTTTTCTGAAAAGCAATAAATTCAAGATCTATGTACTAAATAGTGCTTAGAAATCAAATACAGCATAAAAAACTCCTTCATATATTTAGTTTATAAAACACTGCCTGAAGTGCACAAATTTGTCAGAAAATGCATTTTTATACAAAATTACATGTTTTGACTACTTAGGATTATACTTGGTATATACACTATAGACAGATGGCAATACAAACAGAGAGACTATTTTATATGCACATAAAGACAATCTATTAAAAATTAAGGCAGTGAGAAGCAGAGATGTAAGTGGATTTTTTAAAGTTTTGAGTAAATTTTGAGTGAAGCTCAAACCATATGTAGGATTTCATTGCAATTTTTTTTATTTTTAATATATTATGTTGTTCAGCAGCAACCTATCAGGACTACTAAAACCATCTCTTGCTCCAAATTAAATACGAGTCCCATCAATTTCTTGTACTTGCTATCTACAAAATTTTAGTTTTGGCATTTACATCCCTTTGTTTCTGGATGCCTCGATTTATTATCAATTCATGCAACATTAATTTTTTATTTTCCAATGGCAGGTAAAAACCCCAGTATCGTTCCAAAAACTCCGGGAGTACAGTGTAGGGCAGTGCTTCATACATTAAAAATATTGCTTGTCAAATTATTAATGTAATTGTGCAATAAAAATATTTTTAACCACACAGCATCAATTTGAAATACAAAAAATAATTGAAAATACATAAAAGAACAATAACAAGAAATTTTTGATTAAAACTATATTGATATTTGAATTAATATGCAGGACCAATGGATCAGTATCATTTAAAGAACTTTTAAAAAATATATAAATGTAATTTGGTACATTTAAAAGCTCTTTCAAGGTCTTAAAACTACAAATATTTTTAATTGATAAAACAGTTATATGCATTGCACCAGTCTGAAAAGAACAAATAAAAACTTACCTACAACAAATAACACTTTTACATGACAAAGCAATATCTACAAAATCTCTTCTGACATCAGATGATAAAGCATATTTCAATGTCTGTAAAGTAAACAAATAATGAAGACTTTGCTTTTAAAGGTTTAACTTAATACCTTAAAAACCACTAAAAAATTCGAAAATTGTAGGCATAAAACATAATAGTTTATTAATTTTTCTTTCTTTCATTAATGCTCTTAACAAAATAAATTTGTAAATTAAGCTTAAGAAAAAAGATAATTTCAGAACATAAGAACTCAAAGATATAACTTACTTTTCCATCTATAATTAAAGCAACATCATGTTCTCTTCTTAACAAGTCACCAAAATCATGAATGTGTCTTCCTATAGCTTCTCTTGTATTCTATATTAATTTTAAAATTATCAATGTAAGAAAGTAAACTATGAATTTAAAAACCTTTCTCATAAATATTATATTAATACCAAAATTTGCATAAATACTAAAGCTAATAGTGCTAAAATCAACATCTGATCAAGGGTGTATTTAGATTTGTGATTTTTAAAAATATTTTGTGATTCATCTAAGATGAAGAGATGAGCTTCATAGAAATAGGCATTTGTGTCCCACATTGCGTGTGATTATGATTCTTTTATCACAAAAGGAACAATATTTCACGCGCATTTTGCTTGAAATATATATGTATATATATATATATTTTTTTTTTCCAAAAAACATTACCCTACACTAATTTAGGGTAATGAAGTATCGGTTTTGAGGTACATTAAAATTAATGAAGTAAGCATTTAACATGCCAGGAATCAATATATTATCCCTCTCTCCTTCAGACTTTCACTATTTTAGCATTAAACATTTACTTCAATGAAAATGTATTCTACCAACTGTTCCAAACACAATTTATTTATAGCCAAGAACTATTGTTTAAGACTAGTCTACCTGTTAGATTTTTTATTATTTTTATTTGAAGTTTTCTAGAATATTGTTTTATTTTTACAGACATTTTCCTGTATTTTTTAGATCATCAAAATACAGACTTTAGTAATGGACAATACAGATAGAAGAAAAGCAGAAAAAAAAAAAAAAAGAAAGTACTTACGTCTAAACTAGTTTCATTAATGACAAGAAGAGCCATTGTTTGTGTCAAGAGTTTGCATGAATAGCCTGGAAATAAAAGATTTCTTTTTACGATATTTTAAACTTCAAATGATTAAATAGATAAAAAACTAATAATTTAAAATAGTAATAAATAAATTAAATAAAAAACTAAACTTTAAATTCTCTTAGATAATTATGATAATTATCAGGAACAATCATGTTTTGAGTTGAAATGTCGAGATTTGAAGGGATATCATACTACTAAATGCAAATACTACTAAAAAATGCCTTTTTAATTTAACACAAGCAGCTTCAATTGCCAAATATTTACCAATATTTATTGCAGTTTCTTGCTTATCACCCGTCAAAACCCAGAACTTTATATCTGCTTTTAGCAAGTCAGAAATAGCTTCTGGAACACCCTAGGAAAATACATAAAAATGAATGAAAATACATCCAGAAGATGGGCAATACAAAATAAAACGAGCTGATGTGTGCATCACATGACTTCCTTTTACTCCAATTTAATGTCATTTCCCCATTACTGGCAATTTTAATGTGATTCAATAGTCTACTCTCTAAATATCACCAACAGTGGCCAAATTGAAACAGATTTAAAAAAAAAAAAAATCGCCAAATTTGTCGCCAACTTGGCGACCAAAAGACTGGCGATATATCGCCAAGTGTCCGCCAAATTATAACATCACTTGAGTTAACATCGAAATTAACAATGATTTCCCCCCAAAAAGGGGCAAAAGACCCCTTTAGAAACACCCGAATGCAACCAAAAGGGGAGGTGCACAACTAGACACCACTAGGAGTCTATGTACCAAATTTCAATTTTCTAGTACATTCCGTTCTTGAGTTATGCGACATACATACGCACATACATACATACGTACATACAGACATCACGAGAAAATTCATTGTAATTAACTTGGGAATTGTCATTATGGATATTTCGCGTGTCTATACGTTCTTAGGCACTTATCCACATGTGGTCGAGTGGAGAAAAAAAACTCAATATTCATTCGGGGGTGAGTAAAATGGAAATTAAGGTCGATTTTCGAGTGAAATTTTTTTTTTGCAAATACAATACTTCCTTTTTTGTAAAAGGAAGTAAAAAGAAGCATATAGCAAAGTATTGAAACCGAAAATGCAATGAAGAGTTAAGGAGATTATGTTTGTATTTCAAACCATAATTTAAAACATTTAATTTTGAAAGTGAGTTTGTTTTAGCATTTATTTTTGCAAGGAAACCCAGCAGATGGTACTAATGGAAAAAAAAGGGAGTTGCTTCAGTCAAAAAATGTTAGGTTTCGATATTCCCACCGACTACACAAATAATTTTCAACAAAAAACCATAATCAACTAGTATTCAAGATAAAATAGTTAAAATAAACTCAATTTCTCTCTAACCTGAGAACAAATACAATGATTTCAAAATCACAAATAGAAGCATTTATATTTGCAGATTTTCAAAAGGTTAATTCTGCTTTGTTAATTTTTTTAAACGAATTAATACGTTTTTAGTATATGTTACTAGTCTTGATTCTTTTCTTTCCTCCTTGTTGAATATATCTACCCTTAACCTTAGTAGCACATAAGTGAAATTTAATTGCAGATGAACAAAGACAGCAAGTCAACTAATTACAAGATGAGGCTCTGCCAGCACTTGAATCCATGAGGCAGAATTTCCACTTATTTTGATGTTGCCCGTCAATGCGTTGAATAACATAAACATTTATTAGCACATAAGTTTCTAAAGTTACTTCTAGCAATTGCTACTAATTATTCTATGTACATATATGGATAATTGCCCGATTTGCCCAATACTTTTATTTTCTTCTCTTATTTACCATATTCAAAAATAATAGAAACTAAATAACAGCAGAAAAAATCTTTATATATAATCAGTAAAATATTATTAAAGTATTTACCTCCTGCAATTTATCTTCAATGGCAGTAGCTCCAAGAAGAGTTAAATTCTATAACAAAAACCAAAATCTAAACCTCAATCCAAAAGATAAAACACAGAAACATATGTTCTTGAAAAATTAATATTATGAACAAAAAATATTTCTAATACATTTTCTTTCACTGTACAGTCAACTCACTTTATAAATCTGAGTGTTTGCTTTATTTTTCACTTATTGGAGTCGTTATGTCAAACGGTTGCTAGATCAAATGAATTGATAACATAATACAATTCAAATAATTCTTTTTTTTAATTGATAAAAGTAATGATTTTATCCAAAATTTTAAAATTTCATTCAAAGAAATTAACTTGAAAAACACTATTATACCCATGAAACAAATGAAAAAAATATTTAGTCAAACAAAATAAATTATTGAAGAGTCATTTCACAATCTTACTTATTACTTTGCGAAAAACCGACAAGTTAGAAAGTTCTACAAATACGTACAGTTTCAATGAGTTGAGCAGCATCCTGAATCTTTCTTTCTCTGTATTGAAGAGCTGTACTGGCTTTATAATAAGTATGCTTCCATTCCTGAAATACATCAAAAACAGTTAGTCAAAAAACGTAACTGCATCTTGAGGATATAAATGAACATAAAATAATACTTTACTTCATAAACCTCTGGTGATATGTCGGCAACTGCAAGGCATAGTGTCCTAAGACCTGAAATTTTTTTTAAATTGCATCAGATAATTTATTTTGAATACAAGAATATGAATTAAATGTTTTTGCCTCTCAATATTAATGTAAATAAATTCAATGCAAACTCAGGGCCGATCGTAGCAGGTGTGCACCGCACAAGGGCGGCCGAAGCAAGAGGCGGCCGCAGGGCGCATCATGTAGTTCTTATAATCAAGAAAAATTCCTCAAGACTTTCTCACAAGATAACTTATAATAAGTCGAATAAATATGCTGAATTTTAAATGCTCAATTGTCAAAGTAAGTATCGATTTCCCGACAGCATATAGCATAGTTTAAGAAAAATAGAATGTTTGGGAACATTGTGTTGGCTCATTGTCCATTAATATTTACTCTTTACACACATGCTTCATTTGGTTGCAAAATTTGTGACAGAACCGGTAATCAGGCATGGATCAGGCCCCTCCTGAAGCATGAAAGGGTGCCTTCTAAAAGGAGCACCGAGGACGGCCACTAATGTTTACCCCCCAAGCTTTTATAGACCTAAACATTGAAGACATTTTTTCCATTCGTTTTTTTCATTTTCAAGAAAGTGGAAAATTGCGACTCCTTTGAGAGTCAAACATATATGAATGAGGAACTAAAATTTAGTAATTTTCCCCCTTTACGGCAATTTTTTCTAATTAAAATCCTGAATGAACTGCCCAGTTTCAGATCAGGTAGGAGAACAGGACTCTTGCCCCGGGTAGTAAATTGAAACGAAGATCCAAAAGGATGCCATGACCTCCTTGACGAGACTAAAGAAGGCTTAAAATTGCGTTTCTAGGATTTTAATTTTGGAACATTTCACTGGTTGAACCACTGATCGTAAGGACCCAATTAAGTCTCTGATTCACCCCTTCCACCTTAACTTAATCAAAAATAGCCTAAAAATGTTGGCTCTGAAATCTGAAATGTGTTTTTAGAGGACAGCCTTTCCTAATGTCATCAAAAATTGCTTAATGACATTTTTCGGATTTCTTTTTCGAAATTTTTGCAATGGACTTTTTGCGATTACTACCAAAGACAATCTCAATTAGCGTCTTTAGAGAAGCACCTAATCCCACCCCCTCCTACTTAATTTAATGAAAAACAAACTAAAATTGCATTTTTCAGACATTCGTTTCAAGAACTTTCGGGGAAGGACCCCGGATCCCTCTTTTCTCCAATGCAATCACCATACCTCAAAATTTCGTTTTTAGACGGTTCCGTGGAGCCACAGAACCCTTCCTGCCTAAACTGGCCTGAAATTGACTTCAGTTTCTAAGAACAGTTCGTGAGGGCACACTGAACCCCCGCCCGCTCTTAGTTCCATCGTTATCAAACAATGCATAAAATACGTTTTTGGGACTTCAATTTCAAAAAAATTCCGGAGGAGAACTGCTTGGCTTATGTAACTTTTCATCGCACTAGGGCATACCCATCAATCGCCGAGGTGAGGTGGACAAAAGTCTATAGTTGTATTTTTCAGATATTAATATCGAAAAATATCCGTAAGATCCGCCGAAGCTTCCCAGTATCGTTAACGTCACCAAAGATAGTATAAAATTGCGCTTTTAGAAACATCCACTTGGGAGCTTCAAAACCCTTCCTTCTAAAAATAGCCTATAATGGATTTTAGTTCTGAAAAATATTTCGGTTTGGAATATTTTCACGTTTCCCCTTTCGTTTTTAAATTTTGCCAAAAATGGGTTTTTGAAACAATAGTGCCGAGAAATTACCGGAGGAAAGTCGCCAGATCCCCTTACGTCACCAAAGATAGCCAAAATTTGCGATTTAAACTTCAATTTCGAAAAGCTTCGATGGGAGACGATTGAATCTCCCTCCCTCTAGCAACGTCAACAAAAGTAACCCAAAATTGCGTGTTTAAAACTTCAGTTTCGGAAAATTTTCGGGAAGAGCACCGATCCTTCCTACGCTACAGTCGCAAAAAATAGCTTCAAACTGATTTCAATTTTGAAAGAATTTTAGGAAAGAACAACAACATTACTATCTCCTGAATTCTCGTAAAAGTTCCTAAAATTGCGATAATTGACGTCAATTTCGAAAATTTCTCCATGCACCTTGAGCATACCCGACTCTTTTGTCCTTGCAACCGAGCACAACCAAAGATTAACTAAATCTATTTTTCATACGCCAATTTCGATAATTTTCTTGGAGCAATCCCCCCTCCCCGGATCCCCCCCTCCCGCTTTCCCCTCCTCCGTCCTTCCTCTGATGTCACCGCAGACAGACTATAAAATGCGTTTTTAAGACTAGTAAATTTTGGTATTTATTACTTTCGTCAAAGATATAAATTGTACCTAAGGAGTTTCTTACTATAAAACTTTTCTTCCTTTTTATAAGTTTATCAATCTTCTGTTTTTTTTTTGAGCAATCACGATTGCTTATTGCTTTCATTTGACGGTTTTGATATGATATCATTATATTTTCCCGCCAGCACCACCGTCGACCGGCTCCCCACGATGCTGCTCCTATAGCGAAAGCCGTCTCCAGGTTGCGTTCATATCCTACACACACGCGCATACATACACACAAACACATACACACATACACCTACACAAACACATACAGAAACACATATACACACAAACATATACACACACATACACCTACACACATACAGAAACACATACACACACACAAACACATACAGACACCTACACATACACACACACCAACACATACACACACTCATACATACAGACACCTACACATACACACACACAAACACATACATACACACAACTACCCACATATTCATGCATGCACACAGACACAAACACATATACCTACACACACATACACATACCCCATACACACAAACACACATACCTCCCCCACACACAAGCACACACGCCTACACACTCGTGGTTGCGAAAAACATAATTTGAATTCAAGATGTCAAAATTCAAATTAATTTTTTTTCCTTTCTTTTTTAAATTGGAACTTGGTATAGAAATTTGGAGAAAGATTTTTATGGACGTTAAAGATTAGTCAAAATATGCAAATTACTCTTTAGGGGCGGTACATTAGGTCTTTGCACGCGGGCGGCCGACACCCTAGGATCGGCTCTGTACAAACTATCTCTCAGTGGCGACAATAATGGTGCATTTTTAAAAAATTTAAAATGAAATAAATATTGACTTAAAACCTGAATTTAATGCTCTTTCTTGCCAGAATATAGGCACAAAGTCCGTTAAAATAACTGGCTCACGATGGTAAATGGTTTAAACCATAGTGGTAAATATTTTTAATCGAAGGGTTAGGGGCAAGAATGTGATATGCCACATGATGAAATTTTCCAGGTAGCCAATTTCCAACTTATAAAAAGTATTTATAGAATTTTTCAAAGGTATTATGCATTCTATATTCTGCAATACTAAGACCAGATATGTTTTTCTCCAAATGACATTATCCATTATCATGTTTAATTCAATTTTAGTGATGAGAAACAAAAATTTTGATCTAAAAGTCACTCCTTGTAGCTTGTCACATTTCTGCAACAAGCCTTTCAATTTCATAATTTAGAAGAAAAGGCTGCAAGCTTTAACTAAACACTATTAATTTAAACCACAGGTTGACACACTTTTCTGTCCATTGGACCACCTATCTAATTTTCTGCTTTACGTAGACTGAAAAAAATTTAAGTATACAATTTGTGTGTGTGTTTGAATGTAAAAGTTGCAACAATTTGTTTTCCTTAGAGAATCTTTTCACAACCAGATTTTAAACTAACATTGTCTTCTGAAGATTTGTTGATACATGCTTATTATACAATTATGCAAGGTGTCTGAAAAGTGCTTGACATGTTTTAAAAATTCATAGAAAAGCAACAACTGTTGTATGAATATGCAGTTTGCTCCATAATACTTTACAAATTCAAAATTTTTTTAATGACACAGTAAAAAGTAGGAAAAGGAAAAAAAAGTAAAAATAGTCCAGTAAAATTAGGATTTTTTGCACCACAAATTTATAATTAAGAAATATTTTCAGAATTAGTTTCTCATAGTATGTAAAGTAAATCCTAAAAAGTCCCCAAAGATCTCATGTGAGCTTCCATCCAAAATGGCGGATCAAAAAGATGACCGCCTAGTACTTTTTGTTTTCCTTATAACTCTGCAAAAATAAAGATTTTTCAGTTCTGAAAAAAACTGTATGCTCTAAAAGTAATACTGTTTTGATATATACTCTACAGTAGCCAATGAAATAGTTCAAAAAATTGTTTTGACATCAAAAGCTAAAATTTCTATTTCCTACGTAATATGCAGCAGAATGAAAAACCTACTAAAAAAAAAGAAGTTTTTACGGTATTCTTTTTAAAATATGAACTTCAAAATGATTGATATATTCCATTTATTGAATAATCAAGTAGCTTTTATTCAATTTCTGAAAGAAATCTTACCATTTCTAGCTTTGGAATAAGAATATGATAATGGAAAAAATGTGACCTTATAATGAATTTTCAAAAAAAATTGCAGAATATCATTTATTTAGTACTTTAAAAACTGACATATAATGTTTTTTTTAAAAGCATGTAAGATATATAAAGAGAAGATAGTAATGTCAGCAAAAATCTAGAGAAAAAAAAAGCATCAACATTCAATATCACAATCCTCATCTTTGAAACTGTGCACAGAAGTTGAATTTTTACATGTTTCACCCAGGGGCGGATCCAGACAGAATTTTCGGAGGGGGCCATTTGAAAAAATATGATGCTTTGGGAATTTTAGAATTTTACAAATATCAATATAGAGCCCACCTTTAAACCAGAGCATTTTTTAGGAATTTTCACTAGGCGACACAAGTTGAACATAAAGGCTGTAACCTTTCCAGTAATATTCCTCTTTTCTTTAACAAACGTGTATTATTTTAAGAGGAATCGGATATGAACCAACCGTAAGTATAATATTAATTCCGAAGAAAAGGGGGCCCAGGGGTTTCTCCCCCGTAAAATTTTTTGAATTTTTAGTCTTAAAAACGCATTTTAGACTATCTCTGGTAATGTTAGGGGAGAAGAGGTTCGGTGGCGATCAGCTGCATATTTTTCGAAATTGTAGCTCTAAGAATGCAGTTTTAGACGATCTTTGATGATGTTAGAGAGAGGAGAGATTTGAGGACCCATCAAAGGTAATTTTTCTGATTTGTAATCTTTAGAAATGCATTTTAACTGTCTTTTGCTACATTAAAGGCTCGGGTGCGAGCTCCCCATCCCCGGACCATTTTTCGAAATTGAAACCTTGAAAACGCAAACATTATCTCCAATAATGTTACAAAGGAGGAGCGGGGGGCTCTTTTTTTGCAATTGTAGAGCTAAAAACGCAGTTTAATACAATCTTTTCGTGATGATAAGTGGAGGAGAGATTCGAGGGCCCACATAAAGAAATTTTTCTGAGGATAATTTACAGTCTTAAAGATGCATTCTAATTACCATTGGTAATGGTAAGGGAGAAGAGGTTTGGAGCGCTCCCCCGGAAATTGTTTGAAATTGTAGCTCTAAAAAGGCTGTTTTTAGACGATTTTTGGTGATGTTAAGGGGAGGAGAGATTAAAAAGCCCATCCCAGGAATTTTTTTTAATTTATAGACTTAAAAACGCATTCTAGACTGACTATCTTTGGTAAGGTTAGGGGTTGAAGAGATTGTGAGGTCCTCTCGCAAAATTTTTTCGAAATTGAACTCTTTAAATTGCAAATGTAGGCAATCCATGATTCATGAGTAACTTTTAAAGGACCAGCAATTTTTCGAAATTGAAGCTCCAAAAAAGGAATTCTTGAAAACTTTCAATGATGTTAGGGGGAGGGGAGTTCTCTCCCGGAAACATTTTGAAACTCAGGCGTTTAAAACAAAATTCAGGCTGATCTTGAACGATGTTGGCGAAAAGGAGAACCCTCCCCTGGATACTTTTACAAGTTACTTTTTTAAACGCAGTTTGTAGACGATCTTTGGTAATATTAACAAGAAGAGTGGTTTGGAGGGTCCCATATTAAAAAGGGAATGAAGAATAATTACATAGCACATCATAAAGCCAGGTTCAAACTTAAATCTAACTTTAACTAAATGCGCAATAATTAAATGTATTATATTATTAACTTTTTGTTAACAAATTTTCGTTCGTCTGTTCGGATGGAATATTGAAACAGGTAGTATATCTATTGACAGGTTAGTAAAAAAATATTTTAAAAATATTAAATACATAAAAAGTGTTTCTTTAAAAAGTTCTGTACAAATTTCTTTGAAGCTTAAACTAGGAGCTGCTTTTATTTCCAATGTACATAAGCATAGGTTTTTTGCAACGTAAATTTGTAAGCAAAGTTCATACTTTTAGTTTGAAAATTAGAAAAACTAAGTTTTTGAAATGAAACACATTTAAAATATGAAAAAGAACAGCACAAAAGCGTTATATCATACAAAATCTTAGGATCTAATTGCGCTTATGTTTTTTTTCTCAAAATGGAATTTCCTTTTAGTTTCAACTTAATATTGCATATGATATAGTTAATCTGTGTAGGTGTTAATTACTAAAATAACTAACCATTTCTTAAATCAGGTCTTATAGTTTTTGTCTTATCCAGCAGCGAGATATTGGCTTGTTGGGGGGTGTGAATCTATTTCTCAAAATACCATATTTTTATATCGAATTACATATGAAACTAGACAGAAATTTTCTCTAGATTTCAAAATCGTGGTTATTTTTTTATCTGCCATTAACAGTAAAAAATATGCTTACCTTCCAAAGAGTCCGGAAACCATCCAGCTATTCTTGCTCGCTTTGTGGGAGACACCGTGGT